>NW_028262883.1:129360-150999 GCF_049901715.1 Pseudonaja textilis
AGCTGTGCTGAACAAATTAATGGTATTTTTCATCTCAAATGAACTATACAGGGACCTCATTTCCAAGACGATCTGTTTCTTATTTTATTTTTATTTATGCTATTTTTTATTTATAAAAGTTATTGGCAACCCAGTTTATCTAAGGTACCTTACAATATTAAAATAAATGAAAACATATTTATTTAATTAATAATTATTTAATTAGCATATGGCATATCTGGACTAGCAATATATATTATCATTTCTCTAGATTAGTAAAACATAATAAAATATAAATGTTAAAAAGTTCCATGTTCAAATACCAATCTCAAGGCCACCTAATCATTGAAGTGCAGCATTTTTTTATTTAAAAATTCAGATACTGGATCAGTATATGCCCTCAGATTACAGCCGATCACAATGTGATTTACAGTTTGACATGGGACCCTGCAGTTAACCAAAGAGAGTATACTCTGCCCCATTTATACTGAGAGTCTTGGCAAATGATATGTGAGGTGTCAATCCTATTCAGGGTTCCCCAGTGCTGATCTGATAGTTCAAAACCAGGCACCCTTTTTTGTGGGATCATTTATATGGCTTCCTAAGTCTGGGAGTTCAGTGACCCATTTGGCTTTCCACTGGGAATTGATGTTAAAGTTGTTGGCAGATGTTAATATGAGTGCCAGTGTGAGTTTCCTGGATTTGAGTCTTCTGGCTGAAAAATGAGGAAAGTTGGCAGAATGGGAGAATGTCAAAAAAGTGCTAGCTAAAGAGGCGCAAACCTACAAGGAACAGGCAGCATGGCCATTGCAGCTGGGGGAGAAGGTCTACTTCTCCACAAAGTACTTGAGGTTGAAACTCCCCAGAAAGAAAGTGGGATCAAAGTTTATGGGGCCATTCCCCATAGTGAAGATCATCAACCCGGTGACGGTGCAATTAAAATAGCCCTGATTGCTAGGGAAGATACATCCGGTATTCCATAGCAGCCTCTTAAAACCTGTGGTTGGATCGACTCTTGAGGCCACTATCCCATGAGCCCCTAGACCCTGTGGTCATAGGGGGCCAAACCCATTATGAGGTGCAGCGAATCTTTGACTCAAAGTGGCACAGGAGACAACTCCAATAGCTAATCAAGTGGAAGGGCTACCCCTTATCAGAGATGTCTTGATAAAGAGTAGGAACATTCAGGCTGACCGTCTCATAGCTAAATTCATGCAGACAACCCAAACAAGCTGGTGGGGGGATTGCAACCCTAAAATCTATACAAGCGCTCAAAACTGTTTTTGCTTTGCACAGGTTGCCTTCAGGAAGTGAGGGGAGCCGAATGTCAACTTACAAAGCCTGCTCTCAAGTTTCCATAGGCAAGGGGGATGGGAAAACGAACTGCAGCTGTGGCAAGGCAGCACGTCACTCAAAACAAAAGCACATTCTAGCCAGTGGTGGGATTCAAATTGTTTTACTACTGGTTCTGTGGGCGTGGCTTGGTGGGCATGGCAGGGGAATGATACTGCAAAATCCCCATTCCATCCCCACCTCACTAACCTGCTTTCCAGCTCCGTTCTCTTGTGCAGGGCAACAAAAGAAGACACAGCTGATCAGCTGGGACTCAGGAGGCAGAGAATACATGAGGGCAGGGCTAGTCAAAGGTGGTATTTGCCAGTTCTCCAAACTACTCAAAATTTCTGCTACCAGTTCTCCAGAACTGGTCAGAACCTGCTGAATATCACCTCTGATTTCAGCCATATCTCTGTCAAGGCCGTCTCCAGGGTTACACACAGTGGCCGGAGGGGAGTGATCTCTACAGCCTGTGAAATTGCTTTGTTGGAGAATGTGACTGATGACACGCCTTGGGGGCAGGGGAGAAACAGGGTCAGAGCTGGACCATAAATTACATGGGGTAAGACTTGGCTTCACTTGGAACTTGCCGACATGAAGCTCCTAATAAATAACTGGATTTCTTTTGAAGTTGGGCTCGAGGCTCATGATTTAATTAGAGCATCGGTCGGAATCCTGACATTAGACTTTGGAGTCAATATATCACAGTCCTGTGGGGTCATATTCTTAGTAAGCATTGTGGTTTTTTGTTTGTTTATTTTAAAACTTGCTAATAGCCCAAGCACATTTAATTTCCTCATTAAATATTCTATATTAATTTTTGGATCTTGCATGAATATATCAAAATTGTCAGCAAATGTCTTCAATTTGTCTTCCTTCTTATCTGTTATTTTCTCATCTTGCCTGATATCTCTGTTCAAAACTTCCAACACAAAAATAAGCAGCAAGAGAGACAAGGGACAACCTTGTCTCAAACCCTTTTGAATTTCACATGAATTGGTTAATTCACTGTTAATAACCATTTTTACTTGCTGTGATGTGTAAACAGCTTTAATCTCTTGGATACAATTATCCTCAAAGTTTTTTTAGTTACTTCCAACAAGAAAAAGTGGTGATAGGATAGGATATGATAGGGAGCTGAACTGGAGAGAAAGGTGAGGGAAAAAATGGAAAAGGAACTAGAAAGGGGAAGAAAGATATTACAAAAGAGAGAATATCTAAATATAGATACAGTATTGATACATAGAGCTAAGCGATCCTTTTCTTTACTATTTGTTTTGTTCTCTTTTTTCCCAAGCCCAGTTCCACACTCACCTGGAAAAGAAATGCCAGATCAAATAAGAGAACAGTTCCATCTCTGAAAAGGAATAAGAATAGACATATGGGTCAGAGCAAAGGTGGATCTCATCATAGTGGCTTTCCTCAGAAGCTGCACAGACACTTTTAAGAAGCTCAAAAGATCTGATAAAGATCAATCTTCTCTGATTCTCTTAAGCTTCAGTTCTTATTTTACCAGGATTATCAGAATAATATTCTTATGCATTTGGAGGAGAGCAGGTTACTAATGGTGACAATTGTTCCCACTTGTCCTAGCATGCTTAGTGATATATTTCTTCCAAATATGCAAGATCCATATTTACTTTCTGTTCTCTCAAACAAGCAATCTCTTCTCTCCCCCCACTGTCTCTATATATGTATATATGTGTATGTATGTGTATGTATGTATATGTGTATATCTATCTCTGTGTGTGTGTGTGTGTGTGTGTGTGTGTGTGTGTGTGTGTGTGTTTTCTTAAGTTTTCGCGGGTACTTACATGTATGGCATTCGGCTTTGTTCGGGTATTTTCCCACATCATAGTAGTTGTGCTTTTAAAGTTGTAGAGACGTTTCAGCAGAATCTCATCTGCCATCATCAGGCTTCTGTATAGTGTTCATCTGTGAGTCAGGCTTTTATAGTGGTTTCACATTTAAATTTGGGGCAGCCTACTGCTGTGCCAGAATGGTTTTTTCTTCACCCTGATTGGTTGGGAGTCTTGGTCTGTGTTTATTGGTCTTGGAGTTCGCTGTGTTCTGCTTGATTGGTGTTTCTGGTATCTCCTGTCTGTTTTTTGGCTCTTTTTGTATCTTGATTGGCTGGCAACATTGTGTTACTTTATTGGAGGCCTTTAGTGCAGCTTGGCTCCGGGTAAATGGCCGGCTATCATTTGTTAGGAAGCTAGGTTTCATCTGGGTGCCTGGTTGGGGTGTGTTTGAGCTGGAGGTATCAGGGGGGATCTGTCTGTGCCCAGGTGTTTGCCTGGCTTGTGATGTGGAGATTTTTTTGTTTGTGAGTGCAGGCTTCCAAATGATTGACATTCTGGTGGAATCATCTCTTCTATTCATGCTTTCTGGTCTTTTTTCAATCTCTATGGCTTCTCTGATGATTCTGTGGCTGGGGTTTTCTATAGTGGCTAGGGTTTTGGTGCCATTGAAGTTGATGCTATGACCTGTGGCTTCCATGTGTTGGACTAGTGAGGAAGTGTGTTCCAGCTTTTTGACTGCATTTTTGTGTTCATCCAGGCGGGTACTTATTCTTTTATTGGTCTATCCAATGTATATGGCCGGGCATGATGCACAGGGGACTTCGTATATGCCTTGGTTTTCCAGGTCAATTTTATCTTTGGGGTTTCTAAGGATGGCTGCTATTTTTCTGTCTGTTTTGAAGGCAGTCTTGATGTGATGTCTGTGCAGTATTTTACTAATTTTGTCGATAGTACCTCTTATGTAGGGCAGGACAGCTGTTCCATAGGTCTGTTCATCTTCTGGGTTTCTATTATGTCTCAGTGTGTTTTTGTGGATCAAGCCAGTGATTTTGCTTTTGTGGAAGCCGTTGGCTGTCAGTACCTTAGTCAGGGTGCATAGTTCCGTCTTAATGTGTGTCTTGTCTGCCAGGCGTTCGGTTCTAGTAATTAGTGTTTTAGCCACGGAGTTTATCTGTGCTGGGTGGTGGTGGGGTTGGGCATTGAGGTAGCGGTTAGTGTGTGTTTTCTTCCGGTATATGTTGTGTCCTAGTGTGCCATCTGTTTTTTTTTTGTAGATTAGTACTTCTAGGAATGGTAGTTGTTTGTTTGTTTCTGTTTCCATGGTGAACTTGATTTTGGGGTGTGTGCTGTTTAGGTGTGTTAGGAAATTGTTTAGGTTTTCTTTTCCATGGGGCCAAATCACAAATGTGTCATCAATGTATCTTAACCATAGTTTGGGTTTGTGGATGGCATTGGCCAGGGCTCTGGATTCGAATTCTTCCATGAACAGGTTTGCAATGATGGGTGACAGTGGTGATCCCATAGGGGCTCCTTCAATTTGTTTGTATCTTTGTCCTTTGTATATGAAATATGTGTTGGTTAAGCAATGTTCTGTTAGTTCCATGAGGTGTTTAGCTGGTTGGTATTTATTTTTGATGATTTCAAGGGTCTCTTTTATCGGGACTTGAGTGAATAGTGAAACCACGTCAAAACTTACAAGCAGATCTTCTTGCTCCACATGTAGATCTTTGATCATTTCCAAGAAGTGGTATGAGTTTTGTACATGTGAAGCTGCTGTTTCAGCATGGGGCTGTAGCTGTTTTGCTAAGTATTTGGCTAGGTTTTGTAGTGGTGCTCCTCTGGAGCTGACTATGGGTCTGAGAGGTATGCCTTCTTTGTGTATTTTTGGAAGGCCGTATAGTTTGGGGCATCTGGAAGATTTTTCTCTTGGGATGATTGTCTGTTGGATCTCTTTGCTCATGTGGCTGGTTATAATTTTCTTCTTGGTTAATTTTTCCAGGTATGTGGTTGGGTCTGTGTTTATGGGTTTGTATGTGGAGTCTTGGAGTAGGTCTGTCAATTTTGTTTCATAGTCTTTTCTGTCCATTACTACTGTGGTATTCCCTTTGTTTCCTGGGAGTATGATTATGCTGTTATCTCTTTTCAGGGTTTGTAGCGTTTTAATTTCTTCTTTCTGCAAGTTGCTTTTGGGTGGTTTGCTCGTGCAGAGGATGTTGGTAACTTGGTGTCTTATTTTATCAGCTTCATCTGTATTTAATTTGGTTAGGCTGGATTCTACTGCACATATGATGGATTCTGTGGGGATTTTTTGGGGTGCTATAGCATAGTTGAATCCTTTGGTTAGGACATCTGTTTCTGTTTTGGTGGGTTCTCTGTTGGAAACGTTGTATACTAATTGCTTCAGGTGTTGTTGTGAGTTGTTGGGGGTTTTCTTGTCCTGTTCTAATGTCTTTCATTTTTTTCAAGAGTTTATCAGTTTTGTAAGTGCTTTCAGATTCAGCTCTCCAAGTTGTAAGTTGTTTAATCTTGTCCCAAAGTAGAGGGTGGATTTTGCTGCTCAATTCCAGGTGTAGTGCTAGCAAGTCTTTGTTTAACTGATCTAATTGGAATCTCTTGCTGTGGAGCTCGTTCCTTAGTAGAGCCATTTCAGTTCTTTTCAGGATACGTTTAGTGGCTGCTGTGCTTTGATGAAATGTTAATTTGAAGCAGGTTGGTGTGGTATTGTTGTCTCAAAACCTACGAGAAACTGGAAATTAAAAGAGCAAGAATACTATGTGACCTCCAATTCCTACGCAGCTGCAGAGACATACATACATACATACATACATACATACATACATACATACACACACATATATATATACACAGAGAGAGAGAGAGAGAGAGAGATGTATGTGTATATGTTCCAGAGTAATGGAAGGAATGCCTTGAGCAATTTCAACCAAACTTAATAGACAGATGAAACAAATAGAAAGAAAGAAATACTGTGAGGGCTAAGACTTGGACCAAAAATGATGGGAGACGTGGACTGGAAGCTAAAGATGCTACAAATGTATAACAGATCATACAACATCTCTTAAGAACTCAGATTGAAATTGCAGCACAGCTGATTTCCCAACTTGTGAGTGGTAAAATTTTGAGCTGAATTGTTTCTAGTTTAATTAGTATCCTTAGAAGAACAGGAGGCAAGTGTCTAATCTATCGGCTTCTCTCCACCACACCTATTACAATGAATAGAACAGAATAAAAGGAAGCACTTCTTGATATAATGGCTAATTTTTGCAATTTATTTTCCAAGAATGCCAAGAAATACACTGACATGTGCAATCTTCCAAGTGTCTTTGGCCTCTCTTGTGCACAGGGTCCCTATTCATTTCTAATAGTGAGGATATGGAAAGGCTCTGGAATGTATGCTTCTTTGAGAAGCTGTGATCACTCCAAAACAGTTGGCAGTCCTTTTAGAAAACCTACACAGCTGAAGATTGGAAATTCTGGAAATTGCAGCCTAAGTTATGTGAAACCTGCCTAGTTTGCAAAAGACATCTTAAGCAGAATCATTAGCTAAATATGGGCCTTGCATATTTAGAAGAAAAATATTACTAAGCAATATATGCTGGGGGGAAATGGGAACAATCATCACCATTAGTGTTCTCCAGCCTGCAATCCTACAGATGTACAAGAATACAATTCTAATAAAGTAAGAACTGAAGTTTAAACAAAAGCAGGGAAGATTGATACTTATCAAAACTTCTAAGCTTCTTAAAAGTTTCTGTCCAGGTTCTTATTAAAATCTCTATAACTAGGTACCCATTTGATCTATCTATAAGGATGTTCTTATTCTTTTTCAAACATGGAAGTGTTATTTTATTTGATCTAGCTTTTTTTTCCCAATGTGCCCAGAGGATCAGCATAGGCTCTACTCTTATTTCCTAAATAGGAGATTGGCTTTACTGCATACTTATTGTCCAGATATTGTGTGATTTGTTGGAGCTAATGTGCAGTGTTCAGTGGAACATTTGAACAAACAGTTGGGTCTCTTTTAGATGGTGTTTTTGTTGTTAAATCATTATTTTTAGATAGTGTTTGCAGATTGCACTAAGTCACAAATTGTTTAGTTGTAGTTGTTGATTTAACTACAGTTTGTTGGGTGCAGTATCTTGCATCTGCTACAGTTTATAAACTGTTATGTCTTTGGAACTGGTTGGAGTTCCCAACCAGGTCCGCTGTTTAGGTGGGAGCATCAGCAGCTCCCATTGGTTGGCTCCGTTTGACAGTCGGCTATAAAAGCCGGCTGTCGAACAGAGCCAGCCGTTGTTGTTCTCTAGTAGTCTGCCTTGTTAGCTGGCAGACGCAACAACCCTTTATTCCCTTGAATAAAGTCTACACTTGTATGCTCTGGTCTTAGCCTCGTTTGTCCCTTCGCTCTACAACACTGGCGACGAAGGTGGGATACTACAGGCTAGCTAGAAGCACCAAAATCAAAAGAGCTGAAGCCACGGCCACTAGATCGTAACTGCCTCGCTCACAGAGAGCTCGAGCTCAAACCGCTGCGATCGGAACTGAAAGTCACGGCGCTGACAGCCTCAGCCGCCCCGCTCGCAAAAGAGCGCGTAATTCAAACCACTGCCGTTTGAATTCAAATCACGCAAGCGAAGCACGGCACTGTAGTCACAGTCGCCAACGCTCCCAAGGAGCACGATTTCTCAACCGTTACCACTGAGCTGAAGTCATTGAAGCTAGTACGGCGTGTTAGCCACCGCCGCCAACGCACTCGGAGGGCGCGAAATTTAAACTGCCTTCATGAGGCTGAAACTCACAGAGTGAGTCTTGGGCGCTGCAGCTGCAGCCGCCAGCGCTCCTAAGAAGCGCAAATCCAAGGGCCATGACCACCCAGAGAGACAGCCTATTCTACCAAGAGGCTGAGAGTCCCAAAATGAATGCCAATCAGGCATTCCCACCATTCAAACCCAGTGAGGAAAAATGGGACTCCTACAAGTACCGCTTCAACCACTTCCTGGACGCCATTGGCCTGGCTGATGCTGCGGAACACAGAAAGAAGTCGTACTTCCTAAGCTACTGTGGGGCTGAGGTTTTCGACACCGCCACCGCACTCTTCGCACCACGTGAGATCAGAAACGTCCCGTGGACCGAAATACAGGAAACACTCTCTAACCATTATTCCCCCAAACCTTCCCAGATCGCAAGGCGTTTTGCATTCCGGATGAGGAAGCAAGCCGAGGGGGAATCAATCAACCAGTACATGGCAGCCCTAAGGACAGCCGCGCTCCAATGCGAGTTCAAGAACTACTTAGACGACATGCTTCTTGACCAACTCGTTTGCGGGGTAAGAGATCAGACACTCCAACGACGTCTGCTAGCCAGGAAAGATCTAAATCTTTCCCAAGCAGTGGAGGAAGCCCTAGCCGCTGAACTATCCGTTCAGTCAGCGGCCGAGATTCAAGGCACCGCACCAAAGCCAGGCATTTCCACCGTCCACTCAGAGGAAGTGATGAGCGAAGCTGACCCCTCTGAAATCGCAGATGTCCATCGCCTAAGGCAACTGAAACAGCCACAGGTAGGAGCGAGACAGAGAAACAGCAGTGGCCCACAACAGATCCCTTTGTGCCTAACCTGCGGGGGTTCCCATTCCCGGGCATCTTGCAGATTTAGAAACGCCAGCTGCCTTAACTGCCACAAGAAAGGTCACCTTGCAAGAGTCTGCCAGGCAGCATGCGCTCCATCCCAGAAGTTTCCCTCATCTCCTAGCCTCCAAAGGCAAGTAGAAGACTGTTACACGTGTTACCACGCCAACCACACTTCCCAAACTCCTAATAAGATTAAACTCTCTCTCTCCCTAGAAGGTAAACCTTGTACCATGGAGGTGGACACCGGTTCAGCGCTCTCAATCATCTCCTGGGAGACGCTGAAAAGGATTCAACCCAGACTGACCCGGAAGCAGCTACAAAAGTGCCACCTCACGCTGAGAGACTATCAAGGCAAGAACATCCCTGTCCTCGGGAAAGGCAAGTTCCTTGTTAAATTCCAAACCTTCAAAGGCCATTTGCCTTTAGTGGTGGTTAATGGTACCCTCACTAGTCTTTTGGGGTTAGATTGGTTCCCCTCTCTTGGCCTTAATGTCACATGGATTCTTGCTGTCTCAACTTCTGATGTAGACACATTGTTCTCTGACTATTCAGATGTTTTCAGTAGCGAGCTGGGTTGCTACAATGGCACACCCATCTCTTTCTCTGTAGACCCCCAGGCAGTTCCTGTCCGCCTGAAATTCCGTAGAGTACCCTTCGCCATCCGCCCCAAATTGGATGCGGAACTAGACAAACTTCTCAAACAAGGGGTAATTGAACCCACAGATTTCTCCAAGTGGGAGACCCCCATAGTCACCCCACTTAAAAAGGACGGTAGTTTGAGAATTTGTGCTGACTACAAGACAACACTTAACCGTTATCTCCAGGTTAGCGCATACCCCGTTCCAGTTATCCAGCACCTACTGCACACTTTTGAACCCGGCACCATTTTTGCCAAGCTAGACATGTCACAGGCATATCAACAGTTCCCTGTCAACAGCCACACAGCAGACTTACAAACAATTGTAACACATAGAGGGGCATTCAGGTGCAAGCGCCTCCAATTTGGCGTTAGCGTGGCCCCGGGGATTTTTCAGTCACTAATGGAGAGAATTCTCCAAGGTCTTCCAGGAGTAGTCCCCTATTTTGATGATATTTTGGTCTCAGCTAAGGACAGGCCCCAGCTCCTCCAGAGGGTGAGGGCAGTGTTGGAGAAGTTTAGACAGCATGGTCTCAAACTCAAACGGGAGAAGTGCACCATCACCACTAAACAGGTGGACTTTTTAGGATATAGACTAGACGCCTCAGGCATCCACCCAGTGGAGTCAAAAGTAAAAGCCATCCACGAGGCACCCACACCTAATAATAAAACGGAACTACAAGCCTTCCTGGGTTTATTAAATTTCTATGCTTCATTCTTACCACACAAAGCTTCAGTCGCTGAACCTTTACACAGGTTGTTAGATAAAGACGCTCCGTGGCACTGGGGCCCCAAGGAATCCCTTGCATTTAAAGCAATCAAATCTCTACTCACCTCTGACGCCGTTTTAATTCAGTTCAACCAACGCCTACCCTTGGTTTTGGCCGCTGACGCATCCCCTTTCGGGATAGGAGCTGTCCTTAGTCACAGACTTCCCAATGGCACAGAGGCGCCAATTGCCTTTTTCTCCAGGACCCTTTCCATGACTGAAAGAAACTACAGCCAGATTGACAAGGAGGCTCTGGCTGCAGTAGCAGCAGTCAAAAAATTTCACGAATTCCTTTTTGGCCACCATTTCGAACTCATTACAGACCACAAGCCACTCTTGGGACTTTTATCGGGGGACAGGCAAACTCCACAAGTTCTGTCCCCCAGGATGACCAGATGGACATTGTTTCTGGCGGCCTATTCGTTCAAGCTGATCCATCACCCCGGTAAGACTTTAAGCCACGCAGATGCTCTCAGCCGCTGCCCCTTGCCGACCCCAGTTGAAGACCCAGCTCCGGTGCACGCGATCTTCGAAGTCAACGAACTTAAGCTACCTGTAACTGCTGATGACATCGCGGCACACTCCAAGAAAGATAGACTAATCGCCCAGGTTCTGGACTGGGTGGGAAGGGGGTGGCCGGAAACAAAGTGTTCAGTTGACTTTGTCCCATTTAAAACACGTCAACAGGAACTATCAAAACTCCAGGGATGCCTGCTGTGGGGTACCAGAGTCGTTGTCCCATCCACTCTTCGCGGGCCCATATTGAAGGTACTGCACGAGGGCCATCCGGGTATCGTGCGAATGAAGGCGTTGGCTCACAGTTACGTATGGTGGCCCGGGATGGATGATCAGATCGCAGAGTGGGTAAGCTCCTGTAAACCCTGTCAGGAATCTAGAGCAGCCCCACAAGCAGCCTCACCCACAAAGTGGGAAAGTGCCAATGCCCCCTGGTCACGGTTACACATCGACCTGGCCGGTCCGGTCCATGGCAAGACTTTCTTGGTGGTCGTGGATTCGTATTCTAAATGGATAGACATTGCCTTGCTCCCCACGACCACCACGCAGGCAGTTGTCAAAGCCCTGACCCGACTTTTTGTGACTCATGGGCTCCCGGACACGATAGTCTCCGACAACGGGCCGCAGTTCTTGTCCTGAGAATTTAGCAGATATGTCACGAACCTGGGCATCAGACACGTTCTCACGGCCCCCTTTCACCCTGCTAGTAATGGGATGGCGGAGAGAGCCGTCAGGTCAGCTAAGGAGGCACTAGCCAGATTCGGTCAGGAAGACTGGCATTCCAAGTTATCCCGTTTCCTCCTCAGGCAGCATACAACCCCATGCACTAGCACTAACAAATCTCCGGCTGAACTTTTAATGGGGAGACGTTTAAGGACTACTCTTGACAGGCTGCATCCCCATTACTGTCCTGATACCCCTTTGGGTTCTGACAGCCAGGTGTGAGACTTTGCCTTGCAGGACCCAGTCTTTGCAAGGAACTATGCAGGGGATCCATTGTGGGTGCCAGGGCAGATCGTGGCTATCACCGGTCCAAGGTCCTACCGGGTCCAATTAGAAGACGGTCGCGTATGGCGGAGACACCTGGACCAACTACGCAGGTGGCGGAGTGACCGGAACAGCGGTGAGCCGGATCCAGCAGCCAGCCCTCGAATCCTCGCCCAGGTTCCAGAAGGAAATTCCCTGAGGGGCCAGACATTCCCACTCGAACAAAGTGAGCCGAGAACGGACCTGGACGGATGGCCCGAATCTCTGGCACATCCACCCTGCAGGAACACCGACCATCCAGGCCGAGACGTCCTACCGAGCCAACCCGAATGAGGGGAGACTTCTCATTCCCCGGATACAGTGCCAATCCCAGAGGACTCCATGGCGGCCTCGGAGCCGCGCTCCTTGGACTCGATGCCAACCGGCAGTTCCCCTGAGCTACCACGTTCGGGTCGCCAGCGAAGTCCTCCGTCATACCTCAAAGACTATGCATGCGCCCAGCCAGGGGGGAGGGGTGTTATGTCTTTGGAACTGGTTGGAGTTCCCAACCAGGTCTGCTGTTTAGGTGGGAGCATCAGCAGCTCCCATTGGTTGGCTCCGTTTGACAGTCGGCTATAAAAGCCGGCTGTCGAACAGAGCCAGCCGTTGTTGTTCTCTAGTAGTCTGCCTTGTTAGCTGGCAGACGCAACAACCCTTTATTCCCTTGAATAAAGTCTACACTTGTATGCTCTGGTCTTAGCCTCGTTTGTCCCTTCGCTCTACAACATAAACGATGATGGCTTGATTAACATACTAAAGTAATTACAGATACTTCATATGATATCTTAACCAGACATTGTCTGAAAGATTGATAATTTGTGTTTCATAGTGTGGGAAGCTCTCCCCACCTTCTATAGAACAAAATATTTTGGGGAATTAAGAGGCAGAATATTATATTTCCCCCAAAGGAGAAAGGGAGAAACGTGGTCTTAGAGGTAGAAAGCAAAACCTGGCCTTCTTAATGTGCCTATTCATAAACAAAACACCTTCACCTCCAGCGATGGGATTAAAATTTACATCCTTCTCCACCAAATTCTAAGAACAGGACATGACTTTTAGGACATACTATGATTAACCCACCACCATCAGTATTGCAAAATACACAGAGCTCACTACATTGCCTAAGCCCTAGGGATTTCAGGCATTGCACAACTACCAGCAGCATTACAGAAACCACTCACTGATTCAACCAGTTGGTCCCATTCAACCAGCTGCCCCAGAACCACATGCTGTTAGTGGTTCTGCTCGGCAATAAATGGACCTTCCTTCCTAAGCAGCTAACTTCCATTTTATTTCCAGCACCTCTCTCCTGGCTTGGAACTGAACCAGATGGATTTTTCTTTCAACAATTTGACACCCCAAGATGGGACTCCAAGCTAATGTGACCAACTGAACTACCCTGGTTAAGCCTCTACCTTGCCTGTAACACACTCTTTGAGTCTGCAGGTAGCCCCCTCACAGACTTTGGCTGTTTGGAGCAATGGCAGTGAAGGGATTTTTGAGTCGTGCACCCAATAGGCTACTTGGAAAGAAGTTAAGCACCTCTAAATTCAAACTTGAAAGCCCAGGAAAGCAAGGGAAATGTGTGTATGCCTGTGTGCGTGAGTGAGAGGAACTTTCTCCCAATCACAATTGGATCCTGGTCTCTCTGTGCCTTTTCTAGTCACAAAAAGATTGGTTCTACCAATGGAACCTGGAAAGCATGGGGGTTTGGCTGGGCCACAGAACCTTCTGTAGGGAGAAGGGAAGCTGTGTAAAAATGGAAAAGTGAGTGAGAGAGTCAAACGTGGGCAACCAGATGGGAAGTCATTGACCAAAGTCCCAGGGAAGGAGGTGCCCATACTCACTGCTAGGGAAAGTAGCAGGTCTTCCCAGACTCTCCTCTTTTGGGGGGGGGGGGCACTTTGGTGACTTGAGTACATTCTGGGACCTTACACTAGCAACAGATCAGCAAGGCCAAGCCATGTAAAATACTTTGTAATCAGCAAGCAAGTGAAAGAGAAAAATACACAGAATGAACAAATCACAGAGAAACTTTTGGAGAAGGAACATAAGTCTCAGGAATCAAGAATGTAAAACCTTCTCAGACACTTAATCGTTGGAGGAAGCAGCTCCAGAGTTACTACTAAGGAGTCTGAAACTTTGAACAAACTGTTGCCTGGTAAAATATTGTCCAATAAAGCACATTGTGAGTATCAGGAACAAACCACCTCTGTTCCTCTTTTATCTGACTTTTTGTCAAGCACTGATAACTTATTTTTTCAAGGTGATGTCTTTGAGGTGCAAAAACAGTTGGCACACCTGATTCTTAATGAGCCTATAAGGAACCTAATTTCCCACTTGATCTATATAATAAAACTGAACTGCAGAGAACTGACTACCTAGAGTTCTTGCTCTTTTCCCATCTCTGGAATATATATTGCAATGAAACTCTTCAATAAGAGAAAAAAAATGCAGGAAGCATCTTCTCTGTTGAAATTCTACTTATTGGTGACTAAAAATGAAAACAATATGATTACAACCAGCTCTAGAAAAATAGAAAAACCTTCTGCTGAGATAAAAACAACCTAGATAAATAATTCTAACAGGTGCACTAATAGGAGGACTATTACAAGATTTGGTTATCTAGATGTCTTTTTTATTCCCGTAGCTTAAATTGATGTGAATTAATTGCACATTCATTTCTATAAAGACAATTACTGTTTTTGAGTAAAGGCATTGTAGGATTGTTTGTAGTAATGTGCATGGGCCAAGACCACTTCTCTGCCTGATTCCCATCCCTATATACGAGGATAAGTGGACGTGTGTATATATGTATGTTTTTTACAAATTGTGATCAGCACCTGGGGAGAACAGCAGAATGAGGTTCATCAGAATTAAATCAGAAATTTCAGATACAATGGTTTTAAGAAAACTGGATTGGTAAAAGTGTTGTTGCTTTTAAAGGATAGGTGGGTCCAAATATACTTTTCTTCTGGGAAAAAAAGCTTTTATGTTAAAATACGCAAAGGCCCACCTTCCACTTTACTTCTCCCTGTTTAACCTTGCAGAGAGCAAAGTACGGGACTGGACAATATGGGAATGGGAATGTCATGCCACAACATATAACATTATGTACTGTTGTTGCTCTTTATCCCCATCTAATGGCTGGAGAGACAACTATGCCCCAACTCTATTGTTTGAAGTGGATTCCATCCATTTACCTATCAGTCTGCACTCTCAAACCAAGTGCCGTTGGGAAGCCAGCCTCCATTTCCTTTAAAATTTGGAGAAGGCAGAAGCACAAAGAAGCAGCCATTTTAATCTGTGGCACATGGTCTTCCAAGGATAAATCCACATCCCACACACAGAGCATCGCTGATGAGATTCAAACTGCTTGTATTTATTAATTATGTTCAGCAGTAAGTTAATACAATCTTATATTTGATTCTCACCGTATGTATCCCTATTTTCCTCAGTTTCACCATATCCTGTTCTCCCAATAAAGCATTCAGATCTATGAACATGGTCTGTTTTATTGGAGGATGGATGGTTTTAGCTGCGTGTCGAGCTGCATACAGACTAATGTGCAATGAGGACAGGACAGTGAAACAGTATCTGCCCAGCAAATGGGATCCTGGGTAAAGACTATATAGAGAACTGCTTCTCTGCCAACGTAACTATCTGCATACAGCCTTACAGCTGTCTCTAGATAGTCAAGAACCACCGGAAGACACCTATATCACAAAGCTGGGCATTTTCACACAAGACAAGTCTCAAGTCTCTAATTCTTCCAAATGGTCATTAGCACGTGATGCATTGGCCATTGCCAGTGCAAAGGCTGGTGCATTGTCTTTTTCCCAGTGCAAAAAGCAGTAAAAGCATGAGCAACCTTTACTGGAAAGAAATAGAAATAAAAAAGAGAATGTCCTGTTAGAAGCAAGCCTATAATGGATAACTGTTATGTCTCCCCTTTAAATGCAGGTGAGCAAAACAAAATAAAGCAGTTCCAGAAATATCACAAACCAGAAAGCAAACCCTCACAAGAGGACTGCTGAAGTATTTTCAGTCCTCAGCAATAAATCCAAACTCTTTCCGGCAAACCTGACGTGGCTATAAATCCCAAAGCCTCAAAGAGTTCTCCCTGGACCGAGAGTAGATCAAAATGTCTTCCAGATACACCACCACAAACCTATCCAGCATGTCCTGAAAAATGTCATTCATCAAATGCTGGAATACCACAGGAGCGTTGGTCAGACCAAATGGCATGATGGTGTACTCGAAATGGCCATAATGAGTACCAAACGCCATCTTCCACTCGTCCCCCTTGCGCATCTGAACCAGGTTGTAGGCCCCACATAAATCGAGCTTAGTGAAGATAGTCGCCTCCCGCAACCGCTCCATCAATTCCGGAATGAGCGCCAAAGGATAACTATTCCTCACTGTGATGGCATTCAACCGACGTTAATCACAGCACAAGCGAAGCTCTCCCGACTTCTTTTTAACAAAAAGAATGGGAGCCAAAAGAGGAGACGACGATGGTCGAATAAACCCCTGAGCCAAGTTTTTATCTAGAAACTCTCGAAGCGCAGCCAACTCAGGCTCTGACATGGAGTATAACCGACCCTTGGGCAGTGGAGCATCCGGTATCAGGTCCACGGGACAATCATAAGCACGATGCGGTGGTAACTGATCCACCTCCTTCTCGCTGAAAACGTCAGAGAAGTCCGATAGCCCCAGAGGTATGGAAACAGCAGGAGTGGCAGCGATATCCTGGGCAGTGCAGATGTCTCAGATGATCCACAAATTGGAGACTTGGAAAGGAAATGGCATTCTGTGCCCAAGCCACCAACGGATCGTGCAAATGCAGCCAGGACACGCCGAGTACCTAGGGGAGATGAAGGTTCGAGATGATATAGAAACTTATCACCTCCTCGTGATCCCCAATGATCATACGCACTGGCTGGGTGGCAAAATGAATGGGCCCAGACTTGAACTCATGCCCATCCATGGTTTCCACCTTAATGGGTAGTTCCACAGCAACCAATGGGATCTCATAGTGCGTAGCAAAAGCCTGGTCCATAAAACTGGTTGTAGCCCCTGAGTCCACCAATGCAACCGCAGGGATTCCCTCCTTCTGAGACTGTAAAAAGATTTTTGTGTCCAAAAGTAAATGCCAAGGAGGCCCAGGATTCACTTCAGCAATTTGGGGTGGGGGTGTGAAACGTGCCCGACCTAGGGTTTCCCCGAGGTCGGGCCTACCCTATTTCCCTACGGGCCAGGAATGGATTCAGGCACAGGTTTTCGGGTCCCTCTCTGTTTGCAGGAATTAGTAAAATGTCCCGAACCCCCGCAATAAAGGCACAAGCCTTCCTGAAACCTTCTGGAATGTTCTTGCACTGTTAAACAAGGGCCGAGTGCACCCAACTCCATCGGCTTCTCGGTCTTAACTATAGTTTGAGAAACTTTCGGTGGCGTGGTTTGTAAACAAGGAAAAGAAGGTGGTTCCACAACGGGCCCTCTGCTTCCGCGCTGTTGTAAACAGGCTTCAATCCGCAAACACTGTGTTACCAGTGCATCCAAAGTTGCAGCCTGCTCCGCATGCACTAACTCATCTTTGATGTTATCTGCCAAGCCCTCTTGAAATGCATCCATGTGGGCCGGTTCGTTCCAGTTGGAATCCATACAAAGTAAATGAAATTCTGCAATATATTCCTGCAGGGGATGTTTCCCCTGATAAATGTCCCATAATCATCTTGCCACCATTTGAGTTTTAATTGGGTTTTCAAACATAACCCTCATTTGTTGCTGAAAACCCTTAAAATTATCCAATAAAGGGCTATCTTGAGTTAACAAGGGAGTAGCCCATTTGGCAGCCTGCCTAGACAAAAGGCTAATAATAAATCCTACCTTAGCCCTGTCATTTGGAAAGTCTTCAGGCCTCAAGGACATAAATAATTGACACTGCCCCAGAAATGCCGGAAACATATCCATTTGTCCTGAAAATTTCTCCACATGGATACCGAGCTTTTCCTCAAGGGAGGTGCTGAAGGAGCAGCAGGAATTTGCAAACTTGAAATAGGATTCACCAACTGTGTTACCTGGTTTTGGAGGGTCTGGTTACTTTGTAGCAGTTGGTTTATTTGCTGCTGTTGCTGCTCCACCAAACGCTGCAGTTGAGTTGAATCTATCTTGGTTTGAAGATGGTTTGTTTGGGTCAGAAGCAAAAATGTTATGTCTCCCCTTTAAATGCAAGTGAGCAAAACGAAACAAAGCAGTTCCAGAAATATCACAAACCAGAAAGCAAACCCTCACAAGAGGACTGCTGAAGTATTTTCAGTCCTCAGCAATAAATCCAAACTCTGTCTGGCAAACCTGACGTGGCTATAAATCCCAAAGCCTCAAAGAGTTCTCTTTGTGTGTTCACTCCCATAAATCACTTTGCTTCTGGCAAAGCTCGCCAGCCAAGCTGTTTCCTTTTATCCTCTAAGGGGCATGTTAATCTCCTTAATTAGTCACTGGCTTGACGCCTCCTCCCCAATTGAGATTGACGCCTCAATCTCCGCCTATTTCTCACATCTAACCAGGATCTTTCCAAATTCTCTTCCTCACTGGAAAACTCTCGCATGTGTTCCTGGTTAGCTATTCCCGGCTGTTGCTCAGCCAGAGGAGAAGAATCAGAGGAGGTCGAAGGTCCTGACATCTCTATTAAATCAGGTTCGTCTCTCCTAGTTTAATCCATTTCCTCATCCTGACTACAATCCAAATCGCTCAGCAGTGCCGGCTCATAATTCACTGCCATATCCTCTTGGCTTGAGCTCACATCTGCCAATGGAACAGATTCCAACTCTGGAGTCACAACACTATCCCTCACCGCAGGGCCCTTCCCCCGAATCTGACGATCCAGATGCGGTTTCGAAGGGAAACATTCATGGAACCTCCGAATAATGTCTGGGGCATGAACCGTGGAAGCATCCATCCATGAAAAAGCTTCCGAACCATTCACTCTCCTTCCGACTAAATATTGGAAGCGACCCTTTAACCAACGAGAATCAGTAACGCTGACTACCGAGTCTTCAATATCAGCCTCCTCACTGGATGGTGATGGAGAAACCGCACCAGCGGGAGCATGAAGAGGACATTCCAGGAAGTCAGAAACCAGGAGGGAACGATGGAAGACAGGATGAATGCACATGGAGCACGGTAAGGTGAGTTGATACACCACAGGGTTGATGACCGCCTCAATCGGGAATGGACCGATGAAACAATGGTCCAGCTTCCTAATTGGGCGATCGACCCGAAGGTGCCTTGTGGATAACCACACCTTGTCACCCATAGCTAATGGAGGCATTGCTCTACAAGAACAGTCCACAAACCGTTTGTAGTCTTCCTTCGCCCATTCTAGTTGTTGCACCACTAAACGGTGAACCGTTTGTAATTCCTCAAGAATTGTGTCTCAGGAACCGGGGAGTCCATCCTAGTCAACGGAAAGAATCGGGGATGATAGCCCACATTCGCATAAAACGGCGTTACAGGAGTGGAGGTATGCTGAGAGTTATTAAAGGCAAATTCTGCCAAAGGGAGGTATTTCGCCCAATCGTTTTGCCGATGATTGACAAAACATCTCAAACAGAATAGCTCCAGAAGAGGTTGACCCACTGGCAGAGAAGCCAAAGTGTTTTATTCAAATGATGGCAAAGCTGTAAGAAGGTGAAAGAATGGTTGCAAGAATCGGGTATATTTAGTCTAGTGAAAAGAAGGATTAGGAATGACATGATAGCAGTGTTCCAATATTGAGGGGATGCCATAAAGAAGACAAAAAACAATGGATGGAAACTAATCAAAAAGAGAAGCAATACTGAACTAAGGAGAAATTTACTAACAGTGAGAACAATTAATCAGTGGAAGTTGTAGTGCTCCATCACTGGATGCTTTTAAAAAGAAACTGGATAAACACTTGTCTAGAATGGTAGGGAGTTTCTTGCTAAAGCAATGGGTTGGATCTCTCCCAACACTGTTGACAATCTCACAAACTATTATTGCTTCTTAGCTTTAGACCAGGGGTGTCAAACTCGATCCCATTGTGGGCTGCATCAGAAGTTTGTATGTGCTCTTTGGGTGCCAGGGTGGGTGTGGTCTGGTCATCACGGCCAACTGGGTAGCATGACTGGGTCTGGGGGTGGCAGGGGCCAACTCTGTGGCCTATGGTGGGCTGGATCCAGCCCAGAGGCCGCGTGTTTGACATGTCTCCTCTGGACCAGCTGGGCCAAGTAGACATATTCCAGGCCACAATATTCCCTACCTTTGTTCCTCAGTGGTCTTCCCTAATTCAGGGATGCTCCTGTGTAGTCACTTTATCATAAGCAAAACTTTAAGAGCTAAACATTCATTCTATTTCACCAGCTATCCAAATTTAATACCAAACAAACTTCCAGCCAGCATATTAGCCCCATTTATGCATCCCTTCTCCCTAGGAAAGCTTCTATGCAAGTGCAATTGCTTATCTCTTTAACTGAACACTTTTCTCAGTTCAAAGCAACACTTTTTCTACCTTTGTCAAAATATAAGAACGAAGCATATGTCTGGACAATCACAAGACAGAGTGTTTTATTTCTTCATTCTGTCACAAGTATTGAAACTCAGGTAGAGATTTTTCCATATCTTAACTGGAAAATCATGTTCTTTAACTCTAATAATGAACTATTTACTGAGATGAATAAGAATAAATAATTACACTTCTTTTATTAACATCCATAGAAGAAATTGACCTGGCCTTTCTCTTTAATGCTTACTTCCTCTGAATTAGAAACATGGCCCAATTCTGTGCCCTAAGGATGATAAAAACATAAAATAATTTCCAGTCTAATCTGCAAGATAAATTTATTGCCTTCAGAAGTGGCTATGTAAACCACTAGATCCTGGATAAAATTCAGTGAGTGGCCTCCTCTCAGATAGATCGTTGTTATAATTTCATATGAAACTTGATGTCAATTATGACTGCGTCCATTTTATACACACAAACACAAACACCATCTCAGATATTCAGGATATGCTGAACTATCTTTTCATTAGTCTTCTAACACAAACTATTCAGCATAACCATTCTTAAATTTAGGGTGAACACTTTGGACAAATTTACTCTTGCTTCCTGAGATGAACCAAAGGTTTAATCTGCTATTTTCTTGCTGTCCTCAGAAGCCACTGTCAGATGGAACAGATTCATCCATATGCAGCACTGTGGATTACAGACCACCTGATCCTTTGGAGGAGAAAGCAGAAGGTGAAGAAAATATGGAGAATGATGATCCAGAGGAATGCTTCACTGAAGGTATCGTGGTCAGAAAGAAAGCTCCACTCATCAAATTTGCAGATGACACCAAGTTGGAGGGGAATAGCTAACACTTTAGATATAGATTCAAGACTCAGAAGGACCATGAACCCTGGGCCCTATTCAACAAAATGCAATTGAGTTGTGACAAAAGTAAGGACCTACACTTAGGCAAGAAAAATCACAGATATACAATAGGGGGTCCTTAGCAATTGTGAGAGATGTTTATGTGTGCAGGTGGACCACCATTTATATGAGCCAGCAGTGTGCTGTAGCTGCCAAAAAAGCTAATGCAATTCTAGGTTGCATCAACTGAGTGATAATTTCAAGGCCACATGAAGTGATAGTCTGCTTTATACTGCACTGTTAAGTCCACACTGTGAATGCTGGTCACCATGATACAAAAAGATATTGAGATTCTAGAAAGAGTATAGAGAAAAGCAACAAAGATTATAAGTGATTTGGAGGCTAAATCATATGATGAATGATTGAAGGAACTAGTATGTAATTTAATGAAGAGAGGGACTGGGGATGATATGATAGCAATCTTCCAATATTTGAGAAGCAGCAACAGAGAAGAGAAAGAGTGAACTTTTTCTTCAAAATATAAGGGCAGGACAAGA
>NW_028262883.1:151099-166406 GCF_049901715.1 Pseudonaja textilis
TATCTTTGGGGTTTCTAAGGATGGCTGCTATTTTTCTGTCTGTTTTGAAGGCAGTCTTGATGTGATGTCTGTGCAGTATCTTACTAATTTTGTCGGTAGTACCTCTTATGTAGGGCAGGACAGCTGTTCCATAGGTCTGTTCATCTTCTGGGTTTCTATTATGTCTCAGTGTGTTTTTGTGGATCAAGCCAGTGATTTTGCTTTTGTGGAAGCCGTTGGCTGTCAGTACCTTAGTCAGGGTGCATAGTTCTGTCTTAATGTGTGTCTTGTCTGCCAGGCGTTCGGTTCTAGTAATTAGTGTTTTAGCCACGGAGTTTATCTGTGCTGGGTGGTGGTGGGATTGGGCGTTGAGGTAGCGGTTAGTGTGTGTTTTCTTCTGGTATACGTTGTGTCCTAGTGTGCCATCTGTTTTTTTTGTAGATTAGTACTTCTAGGAATGGTAGTTGTTTGTTTGTTTCTGTTTCCATGGTGAACTTGATTTTGGGGTGTGTGCTGTTTAGGTGTGTTAGGAAATTGTTTAGGTTTTCTTTTCCATGGGGCCAAATCACAAATGTGTCATCGATGTATCTTAACCATAGTTTGGGTTTGTGGATGGCATTGGCCAGGGCTCTGGATTTGAATTCTTCCATGAACAGGTTTGCAATGATGGGTGACAGTGGTGATCCCATAGGGGCTCCTTCAATTTGTTTGTATCTTTGTCCTTTGTATATGAAATATGTGTTGGTTAAGCAGTGTTCTGTTAGTTCCATGAGGTGTTTAGCTGGTTGGTATTTATTTTTGATGATTTCAAGGGTCTCTTTTATCGGGACTTGAGTGAATAGTGAAACCACATCAAAACTTACAAGCAGATCTTCTTGCTCCACATGTAGATCTTTGATCATTTCCAAGAAGTGGTATGAGTTTTGTACATGTGAAGCTGCTGTTTCAGCATGGGGCTGTAGCTGTTTTGCTAAGTATTTGGCTAGGTTTTGTAGTGGTGCTCCTCTGGAGCTGACTATGGGTCTGAGAGGTATGCCTTCTTTGTGTATTTTTGGAAGGCCGTATAGTTTGGGGCATCTGGAAGATTTTTCTCTTGGGATGATTGTCTGTTGGATCTCTTTGCTCATGTGGCTGGTTATAATTTTCTTCTTGGTTAATTTTTCCAGGTATGTGGTTGGGTCTGTGTTTATGTGGAGTCTTGGAGTAGGTCTGTCAATTTTGTTTCATAGTCTTTTCTGTCCATTACTACTGTGGCATTCCCTTTGTCTCCTGGGAGTATG
Source organism: Pseudonaja textilis (assembly GCF_049901715.1). NCBI lineage: Eukaryota > Metazoa > Chordata > Lepidosauria > Squamata > Elapidae > Pseudonaja > Pseudonaja textilis. The sequence goes on from NW_028262883.1 coordinate 152,359, forward strand.
ATTACGCTGTTATCTCTTTTCAGGGTTTGTAGCATTTTAATTTCTTCTTTCTGCAAGTTGCTTTTAGGTGGTTTGCTCGTGCAGAGGATGTTGGTAACTTGGTGTCTTATTTTATCAGCTTCATCTGTATTTAATTTGGTTAGGCTGGATTCTACTGCACATATGATGGATTCTGTGGGGATTTTTTGGGGTGCTATAGCATAGTTGAATCCTTTGGTTAGGACATCTGTTTCTATTTTGGTGAGTTCTCTGTTGGAAACGTTGTATACTAATTGCTTCAGGTGTTGTTGTGAGTTGTTGGGGGTTTTCTTGTCCTGTTCTAATTTCTTTCATTTTTTTTCAAGAGTTTATCAGTTTTGTAAGTGCTTTCAGATTCAGCTCTCCAAGTTGTAAGTTGTTTAATCTTGTCCCAAAGTAGAGGGTGGATTTTGCTGCTCAATTCCAGGTGTAGTGCTAGTAAGTCTTTGTTTAACTGATCTAATTGGAATCTCTTGCTGTGGAGCTCGTTCCTTAGTAGAGCCATTTCAGTTCTTTTCAGGATACGTTTAGTGGCTGCTGTGCTTTGATGAAATGTTAATTTGAAGCAGGTTGGTGTGGTATTGTTGTCTCAAAACCTACGAGAAACTGGAAATTAAAAGAGCAAGAATACTATGTGACCTCCAATTCCTACGCAGCTGCAGAGACATACATACATACATACATACATACATACATACATACATATACACACACACACAGAGAGAGAGAGATGTATGTGTATATGTTCCAGAGTAATGGAAGGAATGCCTCGAGCAATTTCAACCAAACTTAATAGACAGATGAAACAAATAGAAAGAAAGAAATACTGTGAGGGCCAAGACTTGGACCAAAAATGATGGGAGACGTGGACTGGAAGCTAAAGATGCTACAAATGTATAACAGATCATACAACATCTCTTAAGAACTCAGATTGAAATTGCAGCACAGCTGATTTCCCAACTTGTGAGTGGTAAAATTTTGAGCTGAATTGTTTCTAGTTTAATTAGTATCCTTAGAAGAACAGGAGGCAAGTGTCTAATCTATCGGCTTCTCTCCACCACACCTATTACAATGAATAGAACAGAATAAAAGGAAGCACTTCTTGATATAATGGCTAATTTTTGCAATTTATTTTCCAAGAATGCCAAGAAATATACTGACATGTGCAATCTTTCAAGTGTCTTTGGCCTCTCTTGTGCACAGGGTCCATATTCATTTCTAATAGTGAGGATATGGAAAAGCTCTGGAATGTATGCTTCTTTGAGAAGCTGTGATCACTCCAAAACAGTTGGCAGTCCTTTTAGAAAACCTACACAGCTGAAGATTGGAAATTCTGGAAATTGCAGCCTAAGTTATGTGAAACCTGCCTAGTTTGCAAAAGACATCTTAAACAGAATCATTAGCTAAGTATGGGCCTTGCATATTTAGAAGAAAAATATTACTAAGCAATATATGCTGGGGGGAAATGGGAACAATCATCACCATTAGTGTTCTCCAACCTGCAATCCTACAGATGTACAAGAATACAATTCTAATAAAGTAAGAACTGAAGTTTAAACAAAAGCAGGGAAGATTGATACTTATCAAAACTTCTAAGCTTCTTAAAAGTTTCTGTCCAGGTTCTTATTAAAATCTCTATAACTAGGTACCCATTTGATCTATCTATAAGGATGTTCTTATTCTTTTTCAAACATGGAAGTGTTATTTTATTTGATCTAGCTTTTTTTCCCCAATGTGCCCAGGGGATCAGCATAGGCTCTACTCTTATTTCCTAAATAGGAGACTGGCTTTACTGCATACTTATTGTCCAGATATTGTGTGATTTGTTGGAGCTAATGTGCAGTGTTCAGTGGAACATTTGAACAAACAGTTGGGTCTCTTTTAGATGGTGTTTTTGTTGTTAAATCATTATTTTTAGATGGTGTTTGCAGATTGCACTAAGTCACAAATTGTTTAGTTGTAGTTGTTGGTTGAACTACAGTTTGTTGGGTGCAGTATCTTGCATCTGCTACAGTTTATAAACGATGATGGCTTGATTAACATACTAAAGTAATTACAGATACTTCATATGATATCTTAACCAGACATTGTCTGAAAGATTGATAATTTGTGTTTCATACTGTGGGAAGCTCTCCCCACCTTCTATAGAACAAAATATTTTGGGGAATTAAGAGGCAGAATATTATATTTCCCCCAAAGGAGAAATGGAGAAATGTGGTCTCAGAGGTAGAAAGCAAAACCTGGCCTTCTTAATGTGCCTATTCATAAACAAAACACCTTCACCTCCAGCGATGGGATTAAAATTTACATCCTTCTCCACCAAATTCTAAGAACAGGACATGACTTTTAGGACATACTATGATTAACCCACCACCATCAGTATTGCAAAATACACAGAGCTCACTACATTGCCTAAGCCCTAGGGATTTCAGACATTGCACAACTACCAGCAGCATTACAGAAACCACTCACTGATTCAACCAGTTGGTCCTATTCAACCAGCTGCCCCAGAACCACATGCTGTTAGTGGTTCTGCTTGGCAATAAATGGACCTTCCTTCCTAAGCAGCTAACTTCCATTTTATTTCCAGCACCTCTCTCCTGGCTTGGAACTGAACCAGATGGATTTTTCTTTCAACAATTTGACACCCCAAGATGGGACTCCAAGCTAATGTGACCAACTGAACTAGCCCGGTTAAGCCTCTACCTTGCCTGTAACACACTCTTTGAGTCTGCAGGTAGCCCCCTCACAGACTTTGGCTGTTTGGAGCAATGGCAGTGAAGGGAGTTTTGAGTCGTGCACCCAATAGGCTACTTGGAAAGAAGTTAAGCACCTCTAAATTCAAACTTGAAAGCCCAGGAAAGCAAGGGAAATGTGTGTATGCCTGTGTGCATGAGTGAGAGGAACCTTCTCCCAATCACAATTGGATCCTGGTCCCTCTGTGCCTTTCCTAGTCACAAAAAGATTGGTTCTACCAATGGAACCTGGAAAGCACGGGGGTTTGGCTGGGCCACAGAACCTTCTGTAGGGAGAAGGGAAGCTGTGTAAAAATGGAAAAGTGAGTGAGAGAGTCAAACGTGGGCAACCAGATGGGAAGTCATTGACCAAAGTCCCAGGGAAGGAGGTGCCCATACTCACTGCTAGGGAAAGTAGCAGGTCTTCCCAGACTCTCCTCTTTTGTGGGGGGTGGGGCACTTTGGTGACTTGAGTACATTCTGGGACCTTACACTAGCAACAGATCAGTAAGGCCAAGCCATGTAAAACACTCTGTAATCAGCAAGCAGGTGAAAGAGAAAAATACACAGAATGAACAAATCACAGAGAAACTTTTGGAGAAGGAACGTAAGTCTCAGGAATCAAGAATGTAAAACCTTCTCAGACACTTAATCGTTGGAGGAAGCAGCTCCAGAGTTACTACTAAGGAGTCTGAAACTTTGAACGAACTGTTGCCTGGTAAAATATTGTCCAATAAAGCACATTGTGAGTATCAGGAACAAACCACCTCTGCTCCTCTTTTATCTGACATTTTGTCAAGCACTGATAACTTATTTTTTCAAGATGATGTCTTTGAGGTGCAAAAACAGTTGGCACACCTGATTCTTAATGAGCCTATAAGGAACCTAATTTCCCACTTGATCTATATAATAAAACTGAACTGCAGAGAACTGACTACCTAGAGTTCTTGCTCTTTTCCCATCTCTGGAATATATATTGCAATTAAACTCTTCAATAAGAGGGAAAAAAATGCAGGAAGTATCTTCTCTGTTGAAATTCTACTTATTGGTGACTAAAAATGAAAACAATATGATTACAACCAGCTCTAGAAAAATAGAAAAACCTTCTGCTGAGATAAAAACAACTGAGATAAATAATTCTAACAGGTGCACTAATAGGAGGACTATTACAAGATTTGGTTATCTAGATGTCTTTTTTATTCCCAGAGCTTAAATTGATGTGAATTAATTGCACATTCATTTCTATAAAGACAATTACTGTTTTTGAGCAAAGGCATTGTAGGATTGTTTGTAGTAATGTGCATGTGCCAAGACCACTTCTCTGCCTGATTCCCATCCCTATATACAAGGATAAGCAACATATGTATATATGTATGTTTTTTACAAATTGTGATCAGCACCTGGGGAGAACAGCACATAGCACAAAGCTAAAGTAATTGAAACATGAAAACAAAGAAAAGCAGAATGAGGTTCATCAGAATTAAATCAGAAATTTCAGATACAATGGTTTTAAGAAAACTGGATTGGTAAAAGTGTTGTTGCTTTTAAAGGGTAGGTGGGTCCAAATATACTTTTCTTCTGGGAAAAAAAGCTTTTATGTTAAAATACGCAAAGGCCCACCTTCCACTTTACTTCTCCCTGTTTAACCTTGCAGAGAGCAAAGTAGGGGCCTGGACAATATGGGAATGGGAATGTCATGCCACAACATATAACGTTATGTACTGTTGTTGCTCTTTATCCCCATCTAATGGCTGGAGAGACAACTATGCCCCAACTCTATTGTTTGAAGTGGATTCCATCCATTTACCTATCAGTCTGCACTCTCAAACCAAGTGCCGTTGGGAAGCCAGCCTCCATTTCCTTTAAAATTTGGAGAAGGCAGAAGCACAAAAAGCAGCCATTTTAATCTGTGGCACATGGTCTTCCAAGGATAAATCCACATCCCACACACAGAGCATCGCTGATGAGATTCAAACTGCTTGTATTTATTAATTATGTTCAGCAGTAAGTTAATACAATCTTATATTTGATTCTCACCGTATATATCCCTATTTTCCTCAGTTTCACCATATCCTGTTCTCCCAATAAAGCATTCAGATCTATGAACATGGTCTGTTTTATTGGAGGATGGATGGTTTTAGCTGCATGTCGAGCTGCATACAGACTAATGTGCAATGAGGACAGGACAGTGAAACAGCGCCTGCCCAGCAAATGGGATCCTGGGTAAAGACTATATAGAGAACTGCTACTCTGCCAACGCAGCTACCTGCATACAGCCTTACAGCTGTCTCTAGATAGTCAAGAACCACCGGAAGACACCTATATCACAAAGCTGGGCATTTTCACACAAGACAAGTCTCAAGTCTCTAATTCTTCCAAATGGTCATTAGCACATGATGCATTGGCCATTGCCAGTGCAAAGGCTGGTGCATTGGCTTTTTCCCAGTGCAAAAAGCAGTAAAAGCATGAGCAACCTTTACTGGAAAGAAATAGAAATAAAAAAGAGAATGCCCTGTTAGAAGCAAGCCTATAATGGATAACTGTTATGTCTCTCCTTTAAATGCAGGTGAGCAAAACGAAATAAAGCAGTTCCAGAAATATCACAAACCAGAAAGCAAACCCTCACAAGAGGACTGCTGAAGTATTTTCAGTCCTCAGCAATAAATCCAAACTCTGTCTGGCAAACCTGACGTGGCTATAAATCCCAAAGCCTCAAAGAGTTCTCTTTGTGTGTTCACTCCCATAAATCACTTTGCTTCTGGCAAAGCTCGCCAGCCAAGCTGTTTCCTTTTATCCTCTAAGGGGCGTGTTAATCTCCTTAATTAGTCACTGGCTCGACGCCACCTCCCCAATTGAGATTGACGCTTCAATCTCCACCTATTTCTCACATCTAACCAGGATCTTTCCAAATTCTCTTCCTCACTGGAAAACTCTCGCATGTGTTCCTGGTTAGCTATTCCCGGCTGTTGCTCAGCCAGAGGAGAAGAATCAGAGGAGGTCGAAGGTCCTGACATCTCTATTAAATCAGGTTCGTCTCTCCTAGTTTAATCCATTTCCTCATCCTGACTACAATCCAAATCGCTCAGCAGTGCCGGCTCATAATTCACTGCCATATCCTCTTGGCTTGAGCTCACATCTGCCAACGGAACAGATTCCAACTCCGGAGTCACAACACTATCCCTCACCGCAGGGCCCTTCCCCCAAATCTGACGATCCAGATGCGATTTCGAAGGGAAACATTCATGGAACCTCCGAATAATGTCTGGGGCATGAACCGTGGAAGCATCCATCCATGAAAAAGCTTCCGAACCATTCACTCTCCTTCCGACTAAATACTGGAAGCGACCCTTTAACCAACGAGAATCAGTAACGCTGACTACCGAGTCTTCAATATCAGGCTCCTCACTGGATGGTGATGGAGAAACCGCACCAGCGGGAGCACGAAGAGGACATTCCAGGAAGTCAGAAACCAGGAGGGAACGATGGAAGACAGGATGAATGCACATGGAGCACGGTAAGGTGAGTTGATACGCCACAGGGTTGATGACCGCCTCAATCGGGAATGGACCGATGAAACGATGGTCCAGCTTCCTAATTGGGCGATCGACCCGAAGGTGCCTTGTGGATAACCACACCTTGTCACCCATAGCTAATGGAGGCATTGCTCTACAAGAACAGTCCGCAAACCGTTTGTAGTCTTCCTTCGCCCGTTCTAGTTGTTGCACCACTAAACGGTGAACCGCTTGTAATTCCTCAAGAATTGTGTCTTGGGAACCGGGGAGTCCATCCTAGTCAACGGAAAGAATCGGGGATGATAGCCCACATTCGCATAAAACGGCGTTACAGGAGTGGAGGTATGCTGAGAGTTATTAAAGGCAAATTCTGCCAAAGGGAGGTATTTCGCCCAATCGTTTTGCCGATGATTGACAAAACATCTCAAATAGAATAGCTCCAGAAGAGGTTGACCCACTGGCAGAGAAGCCAAAGTGTTTTATTCAAATGATGGCAAAGCTGTAAGAAGGTGAAAGAATGGTTGCAAGAATCTAGTGAAAAGAAGGATTAGGAATGACATGATAGCAGTGTTCCAATATTGAGGGGATGCCATAAAGAAGACAAAAAACAATGGATGGAAACTAATCAAAAAGAGAAGCAATACTGAACTAAGGAGAAATTTACTAACAGTGAGAACAATTAATCAGTGGAAGTTGTAGTGCTCCATCACTGGATGCTTTTAAGAAGAAACTGGATAACCACTTGTCTAGAATGGTAGGTAGTTTCTTGCTAAAGCAATGCGTTGGATCTCTCCCAACACCGTTGACAACCTCACAAACTATTATTGCTTCTTAGCTTTAGACCAGGGGTGTCAAACTCGATCCCATTGTGGGCTGCATCAGGAGTTTGTATGTGCTCTTTGGGTGCCAGGGTGGGTGTGGTCTGGTCATCACGGCCAACTGGGTAGCATGACTGGGTCTCGGGGTGGCAGGGGCCAACTCTGTGGCCTATGGTGGGCTGATCCAGCCCAGAGGCCGCACGTTTGACATGTCTCCTCTGGACCAGCTGGGCCAAGTAGACATATTCCAGGCCACAATATTCCCTACCTTTGTTCCTCAGTGGTCTTCCCTAATTCAGGGATGCTTCTGTAGTCACTTTATCATAAGCAAAACTTTAAGAGCTAAACATTCATTCTGTTTCACCAGCTATCCAAATTTAATACCAAACAAACTTCCAGCCAGCATATTAGCCCCATTTATGCATCCCTTCTCCCTAGAAAAGCTTCTATGCAAGTGCAATTGCTTATCTCTTTAACTGAACACTTTTCTCAGTTCAAAGCAACACTTTTTCTACCTTTGTCAAAATATAAGAACGAAGCATATGTCTGGACACTCACAAGACAGAGTGTTCTATTTCTTCATTCTGTCACAAGTATTGAAACTCAGGTAGAGATTTTTCCATATCTTAACTGGAAAATCATGTTCTTTAACTCTAATAATGAACTATTTACTGAGATGAATAAGAATAAATAATTACACTTCTTTTATTAACATCCATAGAAGAAATTGACGTGGCCTTTCTCTTTAATGCTTACTTCCTCTGAATTAGAAACATGGCCCAATTCTGTGCCCTAAGGATGATAAAAACATAAAATAATTTCCAGTCTAATCTGCAAGATAAATCTATTGCCTTCAGAAGTGGCTATGTAAGCCACTAGATCCTGGATAAAATTCAGTGAGTGGCCTCCTCTCAGATAGATCGTTGTTATAATTTCATATGAAACTTGATGTCAATTATGACTGCATCCATTTTATACACACAAACACAAACACCATCTCAGATATTCAGGATATGCTGAATTATCTTTTCATTAGTCTTCTAACACAAACTATTCAGCATAACCATTCTTAAATTTAGGGTGAACACTTTGGACAAATTTACTCTTGCTTCCTGAGATGAACCAAAGGTTTAATCTGCTATTTTCTTGCTGTCCTCAGAAGCCACTGTCAGATGGAACAGATTCATCCATATGCAGCACTGTGGATTACAGACCACCTGATCCTTTGGAGGAGAAAGCAGAAGGTGAAGAAAATATGGAGAATGATGATCCAGAGGAATGCTTCACTGAAGGTATCGTGGTCAGAAAGAAAGCTCCACTCATCAAATTTGCAGATGACACCAAGTTGGAGGGGAATAGCTAACACTTTAGATATAGATTCAAGACTCAGAAGGACCATGAACCCTGGGCCCTATTCAACAAAATGCAATTGAGTTGTGACAAAAGTAAGGACCTACACTTAGGCAAGAAAAATCACAGATATACAATAGGGGGTTCTTAGCAATTGTGAGAGATGTTTATGTGTCCAGGTGGACCACCATTTATATGAGCCCGCAGTGTGCTGTAGCTACCAAAAAAGCTAATGCAATTCTAGGTTGCATCAACTGAGTGATAATTTCAAGGCCACATGAAGTGATAGTCTGCTTTATACTGCACTGTTAAGTCCACACTGTGAATGCTGGTCACCATGATACAAAAAGATATTGAGATTCTAGAAAGAGTATAGAGAAAAGCAACAAAGATTATAAGTGATTTGGAGGCTAAATCATATGATGAATGATTGAAGGAACTAGTATGTAATTTAATGAAGAGAGGGACTGGGGATGATATGATAGCAATCTTCCAATATTTGAGAAGCAGCAACAGAGAAGAGAAAGAGTGAACTTTTTCTTCAAAATATAAGGGCAGGACAAGAAACAATGGATGGAAGATTATCAGAGATCCAACCTAGAAGGAAGGAGAAATTTACTGAAAGTGAGAACAATTAATCATTGGAATACCTTACTTCTGGAAGTTGTGGGTGCTCCATCACTGGAGCTTTTCAAGAAGAGACTAGATAGCCATTTGTCTGAACGGTATAGGATCTATTGATCTACTGATAGGAATGGCACTACTCATTTCAGAAAGGTTAGCGTAGCTGAGTGAATGGCCAGGTGGCCAGGTTGACATGGTGTTTTAAATTAAATATAAATATAAAAAAAAACTATATCTATCACAATATAAACTAACAAAAAAATCCTCCCCCAATTATTATAAAAAAAACACACAAACATAAATACATAAAGCTTCTTTTTGGAAAGCGGCTTACCCCGGGTTACATCTTTTTGTACAGACATAAATCAAATTCATGCTCACTTAATATACTATTTCATATCTTATTTAACATTCTATATTTTCTATGTATTTTCTTTCTTCATTCACTCTCTTAATTCTATTTTATTTATTTCATCTCAATTTAGATAATTATAATTGCATCTTTTGCCGTTCTCTTTCAATTATCTATTTATCTTTTCTTTCTAATACAATATTTCTCCTGTAAACACTGGTTGAAGTATGACAAACTTTTTATCTTTCCCCTAAATTTAACTCTTAAAATAATACATACTTTCCATACTGATTCTAAGTATTACATTTTAGAATAATAAAACACAAAAAAAGAGAGAGAATTAAGTTTATAAGATAGTAAAAACAGTATTCCATAGAAAATTAAACTCTATTGTTAAATCTTAAACATTTTTATACATTCCCTTTAATGCATTATTAACTCATATAATATTTCAGTTTTCTAACTCAATTTCAAATACTAATATCTACAATAAAATCTTATAAACTTTTGCAGAATCATTCTTTAAATTATAATTTACCCTTTGTCTCTGAAAAAAACCTGTTTTTTAACATCTTGTTTTAAACCTTTATGACTTCTCTTTCCCTTTTCCCTTCCTTTCTTATCAATTCTAGCCTTTTTGACCCCCCCATCTCTCAAACTCCCCTCTCTTAATCTTCCCTCTCTGTTGTATTTCTCTTTCTGTTGCTTTCTGACATTGTATTGATTTTTCATCTTATTTTTCCCTTTCTTGATTGCTTTTTTAAGTTCTAAATTCTCCATTTTCTTTCCCCCCTTTCTCTTTTTTCCCTCAAGTAAGATTGTCTGTCCATTAAAGATGGCTTCTTCTCCTTCATCCCAGCCTTCTTGTTGTTGTATTTCTTGGTAGGTAGAAATCGCCATTTCTAAAAAGTGAAAAATAGATCCAGAAGAGCCCTTGCCTTCTTGTTCCTCTTCTTTTAGCTTTTGAAATTCCATTTGCAATTCCTCAACAGATAATGCCATTATTTTTTCTCAAGAACAACCCAAATGTTTTTAATCTTTCAAAAAATAGTTCCCAAAAATCCCAAAGTCACAAAGCAATCCAAATCAAAACAAATTGTTTCATTTAGCATTTTCTTCTTTTTATATTTTCTCTTCCTGGGGTAGAGTTCAATTACACAGTTCCAAAGTAATTTTTCAGAAGTCCTTATTGCCTTTTATTTCTGGTCTTATAAACTCCAAGCAGTCTCCTTCAGTACAATCTTAAAATAAGTTCTTTACCTCTTCCCTCCCACTTATAGCAAAAAAGGTTTTAGTTTTTAATTCCAATGTTCAGAAATCTTTTATCCCCTTGGCTTTAAATTTCAAGTTTAGTTACCTTCAGTGCCCAAGCAGGTTTTTCCGATTTCCATCAGCTATTTCCATGGGAAGGGAGAGTGAGAGAAAATAACTTTCCCTTTCAATTTTCTTCCGCCGCTTTCCAGTCTTCTTAGGAAACAATGTATCATTCAAGCAATTAAAATTCCAGGGTGCCAGCCAAAAAACTTTCACTTTCTCCAACTTCCTCCTGCACAATCTTACCCGGCTGCAGGCTTCTTTGTGGTGGCCATTGCCGACAGCCGCTCCACCGCCTTGGGAAAAAGGAGTTTAGCTGGCTGAGGAGGGGGTTTGCGATACCCCCAAACTCCTATCCAGATCTCCTCTATCTTTGGTTGCCTCTACAGGGCAACCATATCCTCCAGATCCAGCTGGATCGGAGGCACTTCGGCAGCGAGAGCAGCAGGAACCGCGCACGATTGCGGATTCCTGCCGCCGCCAAAGCCTTGTAAACTGGAAATCCCCTTTTTTGAAGTTACAATTGAGGATTCCGTCATTGTGATGATTTTTGTGTGGACGTATGTTGAGACAAAAGTCAATCATGTTGTGGTCACTGTTGGAAAAGGGTTCTTTAATTTGTATTCCATAAATTGAATTCAAACTATTGCAGAAGATGAGATCGAGGCAGTTGTTAAGTCTAGTGTTGTTGGTTACTAGTTGTTCTAGTCCCAGATTTGTTACTGCATTGTAGGTTACATGTGTGGGTTTAGTTGTACATTCATTAAGGGTCCAGTTAATATGAGGTAGATTGAAGTCACCAAGAAAGATAAAAGTGTGTGGGCAGGATGTTGCCCATATTAGTAGTGTATTTAGCTTTTTTGTATGTTTGATGTCATAATCAGGGGCTCTGTAACATAGTAAGAACCAAAATGTGATATTTAAGGACAGTTCACAGATGATGGTCTCAGGAATAACAAGCTCCTGGGTAACTTGGATGTTTTTTAGATGTAGGGACTTTTTATAGAAGATAGCAACACCACCTCCTCTACAGATTTCACAATCTGATTGGTAAACATGATAGGCTCTCACTGTTGTAATGGAGTCAGCGAGAGATGCACTGAGCCATGTTTCACTGACAAATATAATGTCGAATTTAGTCGTATTTAGTAAGAGGAGAAATTCAGGTATTTTATTTACAAGATTTCTTGCATTGAGTAACTTGCATTTAAGGCCAGTTGTGGTTGGAATAGAGGTAGTTAGGGGTTAGTTTTGAGTGCCTAGTTTTGAGTGATGTTGGATTGGATGGGGTGGGGTTGGATCTGGAGTTGTGGGTTGTGTGACCTTTTTTTGATGCAATCAGCTCTGTAGTTAATGTATAGGTCCTTTTCTCCATTGTCTAGATGGTTTCTGAGTTCTACGCGTAGTTCATGGGAGCGGATTCTTTGCAGTATGGATAAGTCTGGTCTTGAGTGAAGTTTTTTGTGGTTGGAATTGGTTTTTGCAATGGCATTTATTGTATGAATGAATATGCATTTGCTGGACTCATTTTTGCATACAACTCTACAAAATCTTGGGGCCACAGAGCCGTCATTGTATTTGTACCAAGGGCCATCTCTGGTTATTTCAATGATATCTTCAGGAGAGATATTTGTTGTATTTGAATTGCTTATGATATCACAAACTTTGGTGATGACTCGTTGGTGTCTTCGAGACCAAATAAGATGGCATTTGGACGTTTCTGTTCACATTCCATGGTGTATCTGATGAGTAAGGAGATATTATTTGTGGAATTTTTTGAAGGGATAGTAATGGTTTGTGGCTGTGGTTTGGTGGTTGGTTTGGTTGTAGTTGTGATTGTAGTTGAGGTAGTGGTTGTGGTTGTTGTGGGATTTGATTTTGAGCTGATAGGTACTCACTTATCTGTGCTGTATTTTTTTTCCAAGAGAGATTAGGCTTGCTTGTATAGATGTTTCAGAATGTGTTGCTAAGCGTTCTTCTATTGAGTGAATGAGTGATTTTATGCTTTCAACTCTGTCAGGTAGGGTACTCAGTTTGTTTAGCTTAGGAGAACATAATGGACATAGATAAAAGAATGTATCTGAATTTTTAACCATATCAGCTAGGCTTTTGTTTGCGTTTAAGCAGGCAGGGCAGGCTAGATTATCACATAAGTGGCATTTGATGTAAATTTCACTGTCATTATGGTTTCAAGACATCTGAAGCATGTGCAGGAATCTAGGAGGTCATTGGTAGAGATATTTTTCTTTTGGTTTGGTTTGGAGTTTTTGGCTGGCATGGTCAATGGCAATAGAACAGTAATCAATTACAATAGCTAGTTAATGTGATAGGTAGACAGTTAATGAATGTTGGTAATTAATAAATGTTAATTGATATGTTAGAGAACAAATCAAAAGTAAGGTTACTAATTACTAAAATCAATCAATCAATTGGTTATTCAAATCATTCTAATCAAATAATTTTGCTAAGCAACAAACAGCCTAATTTATTACAATGATTACTAAACACACTGGTCAATTAAATTCACTAAATCACTGATTTTACTAATCAGATATTCAGTAATTACACCATATGCACTAAACACTCAATCATACTAATCAATAAAAACAATAAATTAATTAATCATTTGATAAAAAATAATTATTTTAAAGAAATTGATTTTTTGAGATAATGAAAGTAATGAAGTAATATTGAGAGTTAGCAAGTAAAGGATTATTGCTTTGCTTTGCTGTTGCTGATATCTGAAAATAGGTTTATAACCCCTAATAAACTGGCAGGAGATCTCTTTTCCTGGGCTGTTTGAAAACAATCAGTGAACAAGGGTTTACACTCTCTTTCTTGTTTTGTAGATTGAGTTTTTGAGATAGTAAAGATGCAAAGATGCTGAAGGGGAATATCTGGCCCCTTCTTCTGCAGAGAAAAACATCAAATAATATTAATGTGCTTTGATACAGCACTTTGGGAACATCCAACTTCTTTTGCAATTACCTTTTGAGGCTTTCCCTCCTTATGGAGGGTGTCAATGATGGTTTTCTGCACAACTGTCAGGTCAGCATGATTGCGATTCCTACTGAACCAGACTGAGAGACCATTTAAAGGCTCAGGAACCCTTTGCAGGTGTTATGGTTTAATTAGCTGATTAGAGTGGGACACTTTGAGCCTAGCATATTGAACCTTTTCACAATATTCTAATTTTCACAATATTTCTAATTTTCTTTCAAATTTGTGGATTTGGGGTAGGTTATGACTTCTACTAAAATGTGTTAATTAAAAAAAGAGTATTACTACACTCCTTTCAATGGCCACTTCAGGTTTTTCCTGGACA
>NW_028262883.1:166506-188171 GCF_049901715.1 Pseudonaja textilis
AAATGAACTGTCTGTAATTAAAGGGTGTTTGTTGTGGGGGGGATAGAGTTGTGATACCTGGGAAGCTGAGAGAACAAGTCTTAAGAGTGTTGCATGAAGGCCACCCAGGGATAGTACAAATGAAAGCATTAGCCAGAAGTTATACCCAGTGGCCAGGAATGGAAAAGGAAATTGAAAAATGGGTTGCAGTTTGTATACCTTGTCAGGAATCCAGACCCGTACCCCCTTCGGCACCAACTCTAGAATGGGAATCATCATCAGCACCTTGGTCTAGAATGCATATAGACCTGGCAAGGCCAATGCAAGGGCAAATATTTCTAATAACCATTGGTGCATATTCAAAATGGGTGGAAGTAACGATCATGAAAACCACCACAGACGCCGTGATTAAGGTATTGAGGTAATTGTTTGCCACACATGGGTTACCAGATGTGGTATCAGATAACGGTCCCCAATTCACAGTAATTTTGAATGTTTCCTAGCTAAACAGGGAATCTGCCACACATTATCAACACCAGGACACCCCCAAAATAATGGGCAAGCAGAGAGGGTCATAAGATCCACGAAGGAATCCTTAGCAAATGGGATCAGGGGAATGGCAAACAAAAATAGACAAATTCTTAATGATACAACATATCATACTCTCGGCCACCACACATAGAAGTCCAGCAGAACTTTTAATGGGGAGGAAGTTAAGATCAGAGTTAAATAGATTACACCTACACTACAATCCAAGCACACGAGTAAATGCAGATATTTAAACATAGGCCAATCGGTCTATGCTCACAACTATGCAGGGGAGTCCCCATGGATCCCTGCACGAGTAGTGCAAGTCACAGGCCTCCGATCTTATAGATTAGAACTAGAAGATGGGAAAATATGGAGCAGACACATAGATCAACTCCAGGGATGATTGGACCGGGATCAGAATGACCAGAATGCCTCAGAGACAGAACTCCAATACAGAGAAGAAAGACCAACCTGACAACTAAAAATACTGAAAACACAGGCCTCTCCACGTTAGGGCGGAACTCATACTCAAGTACACCACAGGATAACTTAGCTGCGGGGTGGGGGGGAATCCAGCAAAGAAACTCAGAGCCCTCTGTTTCATCGGAGCCAGCCCTGCCTCCCAAAAACCTTGAGACAATTCAAAGGTCTGGCTCTGGAGTGACAGCGGACCCAACTCGTCAGGTCGCCACCACTGGTGAGGCTGAACTGGGAAGGTCCAGCCGCGCACACAGGAGTCCCGCCTACTTACGTGATTATGTTCTGTGAGTGAGAACTGATTGGATGAATGCTTCTTCCAGGAGGGGAAGGGTGTTAGATATTAAATGGGGAAAAGTCAGTGATGTCAGACTTCCCCCACTGGTTCATTTTCTGGGTGGGAAAATGAACAGCTGTCAGTGGTTGAAGTTGTGGACAGCAGCCTGTAAAAAGAACAGCAGGCACACCTGGCTGCAGTCTTTACTTGGAGCAGAATAAAGAGGTCTTTTCTTTCTCCCCGTTGTCCTGCCTCTTCAATCTAGCCCATATCTAACAGTTATCTTCTCCAGTTCTTTCTCTTCTCTTCTGCTGTCTCCAGGCACTGCCACATCCACTATCGAGACTTTTTACGATGATGATGATGATGATGATGATGATGATGATGATGAAGAAGAAGAAGAAGAAGAAGATGATGTTATTGCTGAACATAACAATGGGTGACTGTTAAGTTTGGGCAATGAGAGGCTGAACCAGAGCATGAGTGCAACAAGTACTTTATTATAACAATAAAGGGCTGACCGTGCTTGCCACGCCTGGGACTGGCTCGCAGCAATCAGCAACTGGTTGGACCCCACAGCCTGCTTATATAGCTGGCTGCTGGGGAGAACCAACCAATGGGTGAAGGGAAAGGTCGCCCATGCAAGGAACTGGACCTGAGTGAGAACTCCTAGAAACCTCAGGACATAACACCCCTTCCCCCCAGATGCGAACATGCATAGTCCTTGAGGTAGGCAGGGGGCTTGTGTTGGCGCCCGGAACGGCGCAGCTCTGGAACATTGTCTGTCCGTTCAGGGTCAGTCAGGGACGGCAGAGCTGGCAGAGTGTCACCAACGCGCTCTTCAACTCGGGCATCCCCGGGACTCGCAGGGTTGGTTACTGGGGACGAGCTCCCGTGGACTGGATCGGGCTGGTCATCCCTCTGGGCGCTGTTGTCCGAGTTCGGGCTGTCGGGAACGACTGTAGGTGCGAACTGGTCGTTGGGCATGATGTGGTTGTGAGGCGGATGAGGAGGCCCCCTTTCGTCGGGTGACTCTGGATCCCTGCTGGCGAGGATGCTGAGGCGCCTCCGCAGTTGGTCTATGTGCCTCCTCCAGACGCGGCCATCCTCCAGCCTGACCCTATACGACCTCGGCCCGGTGATGGCTATGATCTCGCCCGGAATCCATAGGGGGTCCCCAGCGAAGTTCCTCGCGAATACTGGCTCCTGTAAAATAAAATGTCTAACCCCCGATGAGGAAGCGAGGGGAGAGTCAGGGCAGTATTGTGGGTGAAGTCTGTCCAATACAGTCCTCAGGCGCCGGCCCATCAGGAGTTTCGCTGGGGACTTATTGGTGACTGAACAAGGGGTTGAGTGCTGGCTCATCAGGAACCGCGAGAGTTTGTGGCGCCAGTCATCCCTGCTGAACCTGGCGAGGGCTTCTTTAGTGGTCCTGACGGCTCTTTCAGCCAACCCATTACTGGCAGGATGAAATGGGGCTGTGAAAATGTGGCGGATACCCAGGTTGGCAGCGAAACGGCTGAACTCAGTCGATGTGAACTGTGGGCCATTGTCGGAGACAATGGAGTCGGGTAGTCCGTGCGTTACGAACAAGCGTGTTAACACGTTGGTGATTGCTAGTGTGGTGGTCGTGGATAGCTGCGCTACGTCAATCCATTTGGAATAGGCGTCCACGACCACTAGGAACATCTTCCCATGCAAGGGGCCGGCCAGATCGATATGAATTCTGGACCAAGGGGCGCTGGCGCTCTCCCATCTGGTAGGGGTGGCAATGGGGGGAGCAGGACGGGATTCCTGACAGATGTTGCAGGAACTTACCCAATTGACAATGTCCTCGTCGAGACCCGGCCACCACACGTAGCTGCGTGCTAATGCCTTCATTCTCACGATGCCAGGGTGTCCCTCGTGCAACGCCTCCAGGACTCAGGTACGCAGCGAGGTCGGGATGACCACTCGAGTGCCCCATAGTAGACAACCCTGCAAACTGGACAGCTCCTGCATGCGAGTCTTAAAGGGTGTGAATTTGTTTTCAACGTTGCCACCCGGCCACCCCCTCCTCACCCAGTCGAGCACCTGGGCGAGCGTTTGGTCTGCCTTGGTTTTAGCAGCAATGTCAAGGGCAGTGATAGGCAGGTCCAACTGGGTGATCTCGAAAATAGCGTTGACAGGAGCGGGGTCTTCAGCCGGAGTGGGTAAGGGGCAGCGACTGAGAGCGTCAGCGTGGGACAGTGTTTTGCCCGGGCGGTGTATAAGTTTGTAGGAGTAGGCTGCTAGGAAGAGTGTCCACCTTGTCATCCTAGGGGAAAGGACTTGAGGGGTCTGTTTGTCCCCGGCCAGTAGGCCCAGGAGGGGCTTGTGGTCCGTAACCAGTTCGAAAAAATGGCCAAAAAGAAATTCGTGAAATTTTTTCACGGCCGCAACAGCTGCTAGGGCTTCCTTGTCGATCTGGCTGTAATTGCGCTCCGTGGTAGAGAGCGTCCTTGAGAAAAAGGCGATGGGAGCCTCGGCGCCATTGGGAAGTCTGTGACTAAGGACCGCCCCAATTCCAAAAGGGGATGCGTCTGCTGCCAGCACTAAAGGAAGGTTAGGGTCGAATTGGATAAGCACCGCCTCCGACGTGAGTAGTGATTTGACGGCGTTAAATGCCTGGTCTTCTTTGTGCCCCCAGTGCCAAGGTGACTTTTTATCCAGTAATCTGTGTAGGGGTTTGGCTACTGAGGCTTTATGGGGCAAGAAGGATGTGTAAAAGTTCAGCAGCCCCAAGAAAGCCTGTAGCTCAGTTTTGGAGGTTGGAGTGGGAGCCTCGTGGATTGCCTTAACCTTGGACTCCAGGGGGTGAATGCCAGAGGCGTCAATTTTATAACCCAGAAAGTCCACCTGTCTAGTGGCAATGGCACATTTTTCTTTTTTCAACTTGAGGCCATGCTGTCTGAACCTCTCTAACACTGCTCGCACTCTCTGGAAGAGTTGGGGTCTGTCCCTGGCCGAGACCAAGATGTCGTCGAAGTAGGGTACTACACCAGGGAGGCCCTGTAAAATCCGCTCCATGAGGGATTGAAAAATACCTGGGGCAACACTTATGCCAAATTGGAGACACTTGCATCGGAAGGCACCCCTGTGAGTGACAATGGTCTGGAGTTCCGCTGTTTGGTTATCCACAGGGAACTGCTGATATGCTTGAGACATGTCCAATTTAGCAAAAACGCTGCCTGGCTCGAATGTGTGCAATAAATGCTGAATGACGGGCACAGGGTAAGCGCTAACTTGTAAATATTTATTGATTGTTGTCTTGTAGTCCGAGCAAATTCTCAGGCTACCGTCTTTTTTGAGGGGTGTGACAATGGGCGTCTCCCACTTGGCGAAATCTGTTGGCTCAATGACCCCTTGTTTTAATAGTTTATCCAATTCAGCGTCTAGTTTTGGCCGAATAGCGAATGGGACTCTATGCGGTTTTAGTCTGATTGGGACTGCCTGGGGGTCAACTGAGAATGAGATGGGGGTTCCGTTATAACACCCCAGCTCCTCGCTGAACACATCTGCATAATCAGCGAATAAGGAGTCAGTGTCTAAGGTTGAGACAGCATGGACTCCTGTTAGCCCTAGGCCGAGGTGGGGAAACCAATCGAGCCCCAATAAGGTAGGTAGATTGCCGTTAACTACCACTAGAGGTAGGTGACCTTTAAAAGTTCTAAAACTGACAAGGAACTTGCCTCTGCCGATCACAGGAATGGTCTTCCCCTGGTAGTCCTTCAGGCCAAACTGGCATCTTTGAAGCCGGCTAGTAGATAGGCTGGGGTGGAGTCTCTTGAGGGTGTTCCACGAGATTATTGAGAGCGCTGATCCTGTGTCAACCTCCATGCGGCACGGTTTACCTTCTAGGGAAACGGAGAGAGAAATTTTACTAACAGTGTGGCAAGTGCGCTTGGCAAGGCGGTGCGTGCGACAGTTTAATACTTGCCTCTGCGGTCCCGAGTGCGAGGGAGGGTGTCTTTGTGCTGCGCTTTGGGGGGCTTGGCAGACTCTCGCGATGTGCCCCCTTTTATGGCAGTTGTTGCAGGTGGCTCCTTTAAACTTGCAGGTGGCCCTTTGATGCGATCCCCCACAGGCTAGGCACAGGGTGATGTGCTTGGGTGGACCGATGTTTTCTTGTTTGGCTCCTACCTGTGGCCGTCTGTCGTTGGAGAGGCGGTGGACGTCGTTATCATCGCTGAGGGTTTCCTCTGCTACCACCTCCTCGGAGTGGACTGGGAGTGATGTCAGCTTGGCACTTGGGCCCTGTATTTCGGTGGCTGAGTTCGTTGCCAGCTCGGCTGCCAAGGCCTCCTCGACTGCTTGTGCGAGGTTGAGGTCTTTCTTTGCGAGAAGTCGCCTCTGCAGGTGGGGGTCCTTGACCCCGCAGACTAATTGATCGAGGAGCATGTCCTCCAGGTAGGTTCCAAACCCGCAATGCAGTGCTGCTGTTCTGAGAGCGGCCATATATTGATTGATGGTCTCTTTACTCGATTGCTTCCTCATACGGAAAGTGAACCTCCGGGCGATCTGTGAGGGCCTGGGAGCATAGTGGTTAGTGAGGATTTCAAGCAACTCGGACCACGGAACGTTTTTCAACTCCCTTGGAGCCACGAGCGCTGCGGCAGTATCGTAGACGGAGGCTCTGCAGTAGATTAGGAAATAGGATTTTTTCCGATGCTCTCCCGCATCCGCCAGGCCGACCGCATCGATGTAATGATTGAAGCGGTTCTTATACGATTCCCACTTCTCTTCGTCTGGTTTGAACGCCGGGAAGATTGGATTGGAACTCATGGTGCTGGGACCGGCTGAGCTACCTGTGGAAAAAATCTCTCTGGGACAGCGGGCAAAGTTTTAGTGCTCGTGGTATGCAAGTGATTTCAGCTCCGGAGAGGCTTTTCGCTATCCTCTCTCTCTCTCTGGGTTAACCACGTTTGGCTGTTAGCCGTTGGTGGCGTCTAGATTCGCGCCAGTGTGGGCGTCAGTGACTTCGCTACAGCGCTGTGCTGTGTCTCTTAGGTTTGAAATTCAAATGACAACCGTTTGAATTTCGCGCCTGATACAGAGCGGCTGCGGCTCGCAGCGCTTCACTTTCCCTGTAGCTGGGCTAACAAGCGGCTACAGACGCTTCTAACTTTCGAACCTGACCGCTTTCTCTGGCTGCGGATCAGCGTTCGCTTCTCTTCGCTTGCTGACCGCTTTCTCTGTCGGCGGATCAGCGTTTGCTCTTTTTGTTTGCTCTTTTGTGTGCTGACCGCTCTCTCTGGCTGCGGATCAGCGTTGCTCTTAATGCCGGCCGATCGCTCTCTCTGGCTGCGGATCGGCGGCTAGTGACTCAGCGGTTGCATGGTGCTTCTGGTAGCCATCCCACCTTCGTCGCCAGTGTTAAGTTTGGGCAATGAGAGGCTGAACCAGAGCATGAGTGCAACAAGTACTTTATTATAACAATAAAGGGCTGACCGTGCTTGCCACGCCTGGGACTGGCTCGCAGCAATCAGCAACTGGTTGGACCCCGCAGCCTGCTTATATAGCTGGCTGCTGGGGAGAACCAACCAATGGGTGAAGGGAAAGGTCGCCCACGCAAGGAACTGGACCTGAGTGAGAACTCCTAGAAACCTCAGGACATAACAGTGACCATGTGGCACAGATTAAAATGGCTGCTTCTTTGTGCTTCTGCCTTCTCCAAATGCTAAAGGAAACGGAGTCTGGCTTCGCAGTGTGCACTTGGTCTGAGGGTGCAGGCTGATGGGTAAATGGGTGAAGTCAGTTTCAAACAATAGAGTTAGGGCATATTTGTCTCTCCAAGAGAGCAAGAACAGTATACAAAATTTTATGTGGTAGGATGACTGTTAAGTTTGGGTAATGAGAGGCTGAACCAGAGCATGGGTGCAACAAATACTTTATTAGGATAATAAAGGACTGAACGTGCTAGCCAAGCCTGGAACTGGCTCGCAGCGATCAGCAACTGGTTGGACCCGCAGCCTGCTTTTATAGCTGGCTGCTGGGGAGAACCAACCAATGAGCGAGGGCAGCCGCCGCGTATGCGACGGACCTGAGTGGGAACTCCTTTGAGTTCCAGGGACATAACACCCCTTTCCCCAGATGCGGGAACACGCATAGTCTTTAAGGTAGGCAGGAGGACATGCTGGCGCCCAGAACGGCAGCAACTCTGGTGGGTTGTCTGTCAGTTCAGAGTCTGTAGGGGAAGGCTGGATCGGTAGGGAGTCCGAACGCGTCCTTCGGTCCGGGTTGGCTCGGGACTCTTAGGGCTGGTCACTGGGGACGTGCTCCCGTTGACTGGTTCGGACTGGTCAGCCATCTGGAAGTCGCTGTCCGTGTTCGGATTCCCTGGCTCGGCTGCTGGTGTAAGCAGGTCACCGGATGGTGCTGATTTGGGGTTGATGCTGTGGCCTCGTCAGTTTGTAATTAGAGTCACTGCTGACTGTGGTGCTGTGACGCCGCAGCTGGGTCCAGGTGTGTCTTCTCCATATCCGGTCCTCCAGTCTGAATCTGGATGATCTGGGTCCGGTGACAGCCACGATCCCCGCTCGGGATCCATAGTCTCCAGCGGTTCCTCGCTATCACGGGTTCCTGTAAGATAAATGCCTGCAACCCCGATATGGAAGCTAGGGAGAGCTGTGGCAGCAATGTGGGTGAAGTCTGTCCAACAGCAGTCCCTTGCAGTTCGCCCATCAGGAGCTCTGTTGGGACTTATTAGTGACTGAGCACGGAGTCTCAGTGCTGGCCCATCAGGAAACGCTAGAGTTTGTGGTGCCAGGTCATCCTTGCTGGAACCTAGCTAGGCTTTTTAGTGGTCCTTAATCGCCTTCAGCCAACTGGGCGGTCAGGATGAAACAACAGTGAAGATGTGCGGATGCCCAGATTGGCAGCGAAATGGCTGAACTCGGCTGATGCGAACTGGGGGCCATTGTCGGAAACAATAGAGTCTGGAAGCCCGTGTGTTACAAACAGGCGAGTCAATACCTTGGTAATCGCATTGTGGTGGTTGTGGATAGTTGTGCCCACGTCAATCCACTTAGAGTAAGAGTCCACGACCACCAGGAACATTTTTCCGTGCAAGCGGGCCTGCTAGGTCAATGTGAATCCTGGACCACGGAGCGCTGGCGCTTTTCCCACTTAGTGGGGGTGGCAATTGGAGGGGCTGGACGGGATTCCTGGCAGGGATGGCAGGAGCTTACCCATCTGATGATGTCCTTCGTCGAGGCCCGGCCACCATACGTAGCTGCGCGCTAATGCCTTCATTCTGATGATGCCAGGGTGCCCTTCGTGCAACGCCTCCAGAACTCGGAGTGCGCAGTGAGGTGGGATGACCACTGCGTGTGCCCCACAGCAAAACAGCCCTGCAAACTGGATAATTCCTGTAGGCGGGTCTTGAAAGGTGTAAATTTGGTTTCAACATCACTGCCCGGCCACCCCTCCTCACCCAGTCCAGTACCTGGGTGATCGTTTTGTCAGTCTTGGATTTGGCCGCAATGTCAAGGGCAGTGATGGGGAGGTCCAATTGGGTGACCTCAAAGATAGCATGGACCGGTGCAGGGTCTTCAGCTGGAGCAGGCAGGGGGCAGCGGCTGAGGGCGTCTGCGTGGGACAATGTTTTACCTGGATGGTGTGTGAGTCTATACGAGTATGCCGCTAGGAAAAGAGTCCATCTTGTCATTCTAGGAGACAGGACTTGAGGGTCTGTTTGTCCCCAGCTAGTAGACCCAGGAGAGGCTTATGATCCGTGACCAGCTTGAAAAAGTGGCCAAAGAGAAATTCGTGAAATTTCTTCACTGCTGCGACAGCTGCTAGAGCTTCCTTATCGATTTGGCTATAATTGCGCTCTGTCGCAGAGAGCGTCCTGGAAAAAAAAGCGATGGGAGCCTCGGAGCCATTGGGGAGCCTGTGGCTTAACACTGCCCCAATTCCAAAAAGGGGATGCGTCTGCTAGCACTAATGGAAGGTTGGGGTCGAACTGAATAAGGACCGCCTCTGACGTGAGTAGTGATTTGACTGCGAAAAGCGGAGTCTTCTTTGTGTCCCCAGTGCCAAGGCGATTTTTTATCCAAAAGTCTGTGCAGGGTTCTGCCACTGATGCTTTATGGGGCAGGAAGGATGCGTAAAAATTCAATAGCCCCAAGAAGGCCTGCAGTTCCGCTTTGGAGGTTGGAGTGGGTGCCTCGTGAATTGCCTTAACCTTGGACTCCAGGGGTGAATGCCTGAGGCGTCAATTTTATAACCCAGAAAGTCCACCTGTCTAGTGGCAATGGCACATTTTTCTTTTTTTAATTTGAGGCCATGCTGTCTGAACCTCTCTAACACTGCTCGAACTCTCTGGAAGAGTTGGGGTCTGTCCCTGGCCGAGACTAAGATGTCGTCGAAGTAGGGTACTACACCAGGGAGGCCCTGCAAAATCCGCTCCATGAGGGATTGAAAAATGCCTGGGGCAACACTTACGCCAAATTGGAGACGCTTGCACCGGAAAGCACCCCTGTGAGTGACAATGGTCTGGAGTTCGCTGTTTGGTTGTCAACAGGGAACTGTTGATATAAGCTTGAGACATGTCCAATTTGGCAAAAATGCTGCCAGGTTCAAAAGTGTGTAATAAATGCTGAATGACGGGCACTGGGTAAGCGCTAACTTGTAAAAACTTATTAATTGTGGTTTTGTAGTCCGAGCAAATTCTCAGGCTACCGTCTTTTTGAGGGGTGTGACAATGGCGTCTCCCATTTGGCTAAATCTGTTGGCTCAATGAGCCCTTGTTTTAATAATTTATCCAATTCCGCATCTAATTTAGGCCGAATAGCGAATGGGACTCTACGCGGTTTTAGCCTGATTGGGACTGCTTGGGGGTCGACTGAGAATGAGATAGGGGTACCGTTATAACACCCCAGCTCATCGCTGAATACATCTGAGTAGTCAGCGAATAAGGAGTCAGTGTCAGAGGTTGAGACAGCATGGACTCCTGTTAGCCCAAGGCCGAGATGGGGAAACCAATCAAGCCCCAAGAGTGTGGGGAGGTTGTCGTTAATCACCACTAGAGGTAGGTGGCCTTTGAAAGTTTTAAAATTGACAAGGAACTTGCCTCTGCCGATTACAGGAATGTCCTTCCCCTGGTAGTCCTTCAGGCTAAACTGGCACTTCTGGAGCCGGCTTCTTGATAGACTGGGCTGTAGCCTCTTGAGGGTGCTCCATGAGATAATTGAGAGCGCTGACCCCGTGTCAACCTCCATGCGACAAGGTTTACCTTCTAACAAAATGGAGAGAGAGATTTTACTAATGGTATGGCAAGTGTGCTTGGTATGGTGGTGAGTGCGACAGTTCAATACTTGCCTCTGAGGTCCAGAATGTGAGAAGGGTGGGTGCCTTTGTGCCGAGTTGTGAGAGGCTTGACAGACTCTAGCGATGTGCCCCTTTTTGTGGCAGATGTTGCAGGTGGCTCCCTTGAATTTGCAGGTGGCTCCTCGGGTGAGATCCACCACAGGATAGGCACAGGGTGAAGTGCTTGGGTGGACTGATGCTTTCTTGCTTGGCTCCTACCTGTGGTTGTCTGGCGTTGGCAGGCGGTGGATGTCGGTTGCATCACTGGGGTCTTCTTCTATGACCACCTCTTCGGAGTGGACTGGAACTGCCCTTAGCTTGGAAGTAGGACCTTGGATTTCGGTGGCTGAGTGTGCTGCCAGCTCTGCTGCCAGGGCCTCCTCGACGGCTTGTGCGAGGTTGAGGTCCTTTTTAGCGAGTAGGCGCCTTTGGAGGTGAAGATCCTTGACTCCGCAGACTAGCTGATCGAGGAGCATGTCCTCCAGGTAGGTTCCAAACCCACAATGGAGTGCTGCAGTCCTGAGGGCGGCCATGTACTGGTTGATGGTCTCTTTGTCTGATTGCTTCCTCATACGGAAGGTGAATCGCCTGGCAATCTGTGAGGGTCTGGGAGAATAGTGGTTAGTAAAGATTTCTAACAGTTCTGACCAGGAACGTTTTTAACTCACGTGGAGCCACGAGTGCTGTGGCAGTGTCAAAGACGATGGCTCCACAGTAGATCAGGAAATATGATTTTTCCGGTGCTCCCTGCATCAGCCAGCCCAATTGCGTCGATGTAATGGTTAAAGCAGTTCTTGTATGACTCCCACTTCTCCTCATCCGGCTTGAATGCTGGGAAGACTGGGTTGGAATTCATAGTGAGGAAATCAGGTTGTATAATCTGTTGGAAAAAAAATCTCTCTGGGGCAGCAGCAGGAAGGTTTCTTGTGCCTGTGGCAGGCAAGTGACTTCAGCTCTGGAGAGGCTTTTCACAACTCTCTCTCTCTCTCTCTGGGCTAACACAGAGGTTAGGCTGCACGGCCGTTGGCAGCGTTTTTGAAATTCGCGCCTGCGTGGGTGTCAGTGACTTTGAATTACAGCACCCGCTGTACTTTTAGGGCAGAAATTCAAATGACAGCCGCTTGAATTTCGCTACTAAAGAAACGAGCGGCTGCGGCTCGCAGCGCTTCACTTTCCCTGTAGCTTGGCTAACAAGCAGCTACAGACGCTTCTCACTCTCGCTGCTTGCTGACCGCTCTCTGGCTGAGGATCAGCGTTCGCTCGTTGTCTACTGATCGTTCTCTCTAGCTGTGGATCAGCGTTTGCTTTTTATTGCCTGCTGATCGCTCTCTCTGGCTGCGGATCAGCGGCTAGTGATTCAGCGGTTGCAATGTGCCTCTGGTAGCCATCCCACCTTTGTCGCCAGTGTTAAGTTTGGGTAATGAGAGGCTGAACCAGGGCATGGGTGCAACAAATACTTTATTAGGATAATAAAGGACTGAACGTGCTAGCCAAGCCTGGAACTGGCTCGCAGCGATCAGCAACTGGTTGGACCCCGCAGCCTGCTTTTATAGCTGGCTGCTGGGGAGAACCAACCAATGAGCGAGGGGGCAGCCGCCCCCGCAGCGCGAACGGACCTGAGTGGGAACTCCTTTGAGTTCCAGGGACATAACACTAGGTGTGCTGCACCCAGTGACATTGATTTCCCTCCTGCTAAGCAAAAATTAGTGGTGTTGAGTATTTCTCTTGCTAAACATTCCCATATGTTTTCCTTTCTCTGGAATAAGCTTTGGTTCCAGGAATGCAGTTGCTTGTGTTACAAATGTTACAATTATTACAGATAATAATGCATAGAATATATTACATTTCATGTTCCCCATTGCTAGATTTCTTTTCTTCGCTTCCTCCCCACCTCCTCTTTTTTTTTTTAATAGCAATGTAAAAAATATATACTCAAAAATTATGAGTAAGGTTTGGTTAAAGTCCTTTTTGTTAAAAAAAATATGATGAAAAAGGGTTTAAAAAAAGGGGAAAAATGGAGAAGGTGAGACAATTTTTTTAAAAAAAAATAGTTTATAATTCAGCACCTGGGAGTCCAGTTATGTGTAATGCAACCTTTGCACTTGGTTCCTCACAGTGGTGTGGTTCAACAGTGTTGAAGAATGCTGCAAGCGGTCCATTGATCTGTGTCCCAATCTTTCTTGAGTTTGATGGGTGGGATTGATTGTGGTAGAGTTTGCTATGGTCTATGACTGCTGGTTTTGCATGTGTCCAATGTAGCCAAGAGTCTCGTTCTGCAAACCTTTATGGCGGTGTGTGTAGTCAGTAAAACTTGGTAGAGTCCTTTCCTCCTGGGTTGTAGAGGGGAGGTTCTGGTGAAGAACTTGATCCACACCCAATCTCCTGGCTCATATGGGTGCAAGGCTTCTTCCAGGGGTAAGGTCTGTGTCAGTGCACTCTGGGTCCAGAGGGTCTGTAGTCTCTTTTGCAGGGCTGTAAGATAAGAAGAGAGAACCCTATCCCCCCTATCTAAGCAAAGGGAATGAGGATCTAGGCTGAGAATGAGGATCCTAGTAGGGTATGGGGGGGGGGGTGACCAAAAAGGATCTCAAAGTGGGAAATATCTATATCTTGTCTTGGTCTGGTCCTGAAATAAAAGAGGGCAATTGGGAGCACTTGTGGCCAGGAGAGGTGTGTCTCCTGACAGAGTTTGCCCAGTAGGGTCTTCATGTCTTTGTTTGCTCTCTCCATGGCTCCTTTAAGTAGTCCCACTTCTGATGCATCCCAGCCCCATAAGGAGGATGGCAGGCTTTTTAAATCTTCATGAAGCCCTGTGTTGCTGGTTATCAGCATGATTGTCTTGTATGTGCCTTTTCCTGGGATTTCCAATTGCAGCCCCTGTTTGCCACATATTATGGTAGCTCCCATTTTATATAGGAGATCTGTTCCTAGTAGAGACAGTGGGGACTGGGGGCAAATAGTAAATGCATGGTCTATTGTGAAAGGTCTTAGTTCTACTGGTACGTTGTAGGTAAATTTTACAGGGATTATTCCCCCCCCCCCCCCTATTATGCTATCCCGAGCCCCTTCAGCCACTGAAGCTGGTTCAGTAATGAGGAGGTGGCTCCAGTATCAACTAAGCAATTGTATTTCTTTCCTCCTATAAGAATGATTACGATGGGTTCCCCTTCTGGGCCGTTTTTTAGTCGGATAGCCAGCCCGTTAAAGGTAGCCATGAATTAAGTGCTTTCGTTGTCATGTTCTAGTCAAGAAGGGGGTAAATCTTGTTCTCTCCTTTGCTCCCATTGATGTCTATTGTTATTATTTATTGGAGGAAAGGGAGCGCTGAGTGGTGCCTGGTGACTGAAACTTTGTTGCTCAGTGTAATGGACTGGATTATTGGCTGGCCTCATGTTCCTAGGTGGTGGGTGATACCGGTTGCAGGAGGGGTGTTGCCTACATTGCCTGCTGAAATGACCTTCCTGTCTGCACCTATAACAATGCTGACATTTGCCTTGCGACCATCCTGCTTTATCGCAATGCCAGCATTTCTTTGAATTATAGGGGTTTTTACCTGGCGGTTGTCTGGCAACATGTTTCATTACAGCAAACATTTTTAAGTCTTCCTGTCTTTCTATTCGTCTCCTTCTATCTTTCTCTTCCTCTTTCAGCTTGTCTCTTTGATCATAGACCAAGTTAGCAATCCTGCGCAACTCTGCTATGTCTAAGGTTGGCCAGTTAGAGATGAAGTGGTGGAAATGTTCTTTAATATCTAAGGTGGACTGATCCACGAAGGCTGAAGCTAAAATCCTTTGGTCCTTCAGGCAGCTAAGGTCTAGGTGGCCATATGCAGTAGCTGCTTCTGACAGGCGGACCCAAAAGGCATCAGGGTTTTCCTTTTCCCTTTGTGTTGGGTTTTTTTTTTTTGAAACTCACACTAGTTTAAAAGTTTTTTTTTCTTATTTCCTGTAGAGCTTCTAGTAAATTATCTTTTGCTCTAGTATTCATCCCATTGATTGGTATCATTATAGTCCCAGTCAGGGCAATGTACTGGCCATGTGATGCGGGCTGGGGCTGCCTGACCAGGGATAGTTGGTGGTTTAGCTATTTGGACTGTTTTTGTTTTTTAAACAGTTTTAATAGTTCGTATTTCGTTAGAAAGACTTGTAACAGCAGAGTCATGTCACCCCAGGATGGATTATGGCTGTCTATGATAGATTTCAGGGTTTTAATAATTGTTTGAGGATCAGCCCTAAAAGCTGGGGTATCCTTTTTCCAGATGACTAGGTCAGAGGCAGAGAAGGGAGTGTGGGTAAAAACATATTCTAGTTGTCCCCTATTTCTGCCTGGCACTGGCTTGCTTAAAAGGGGAGCCATAATCCATGCCTCAGTATTCCCTTCCCTGAAATGGGTTTCAGGCTTTTCCTTATTTTTTTCTCGGTCAGGTCTTTGGTCCTAACAATTTTACCCCAGCAGTACCAATAGGGTATTTGGCTGGGCTTAATGCATGTTCTAAGTGCTTTCAGGGTTTTATAATCTAAAGTACCACTACCAGGCCAAATTTGTCTACCCATGTCATCTCGCAATAAAGCCCACTTTTTGCAAATTCTTTTCGCTTCCTTTTTATTCATTCCAGTTAGGACAGGCATTTGCCTTTCGTCCCAAGCCTCAAGTAATTTATCCAAGGGGGTCTCTTCCATTGCCCTCGAGCTACAACTTCCCATATTCCCTACCTGATGTGGGGATTACTTTGGTTCGCCAGGCTCCTGCCGTCAGTTTTCAGACAAAAAAAAGGTCTGGAAAGGACTCCGGTTTCCCTACACATGGAGTACGGGCCCCTTTCTCATAGGGAAACTCTGCCGTCAGTTTTAAGACCCCCCCTAAAAAACAGGGATCTTGGAGGACCATCTGCCCCCTAGCAGCCCGGTACGGGCCCCTTCCTACACTCCGCCATCAGTTTTCAGATCTCCCTTAAAGGTGGGGATCTGGAAGGACCTGCTCTGCTTTGTAAGGCAAACTATTTCCAATTTTGTTGGCCAGCAGCCGGTACGGGCCCCTTCTAAATGCACAGGGCTTTACTTGTGGGATGCACTGGGACTATTTATTCTGCTTTCTATTTATTTCCCAACACCAGTTCCTTTCTCAGCCCACTCGGTTTTTCTTACGTCCTTCAGAAGGACTCACACTCTGTAATCACCCCTTGCGTTCCCAAATCCAGCCGGTCATGGCTTGTTGGAGCTAGCAGCTGGCTGGGGTGCGGCTGGCAATCACAGAAGAGGTGAGGTCCCACTGTTTCCGCAGAGAAGACCCACAATCACACACCTGGTACACTCATGCTTCCACTCCCCTCCCTAATAAGATTATAAATTTGAAGCAGTACTCATCTCCTTGCAAGCAGCTGTTGAGCAGAAAAGCCCAAGGACTCCCTTTACTACCCTTATGCCTTCTGGGCTGGGTCCGTGGATGTTTTCCCTGGACAAAGAAGGTTCATGCCGGCTGGATTTGGATCCGCGAGCCCAGTCCGGTGGCAGGGTTGGCTGGAAAACCTTCATGGTCGCCAATTGTTGAAAGGCTTTAAAATGCCTTTCTTCCGAGGGCTCGCTTTTTCTGCTGGGAGAACTCTGGTGCAAGGACACAGACAACTGCTTGGAAGCTGGTTTATTTTTCAGGAAGGCAAGAGATAGCAAGAAGTCTGCATTCCTGGGGCTAGCCATCTTTGTATAATAAACCCCTGATTTTTATACCTTTTCTCCTTTTGTGTATGTGTGTTTGTGTTTGTATTTCTTAATGTTTTAAATCCTGTCAAGGGTTGTCTTCATTTCCGCCAGAGGGTAAACTCCTCGGGGCGGTTTGATTGGATTATCAGTTTCATCCTAATGTTTTCTTATATTTGTTTTGTGGCAATCTCCTGTCTGCTATGGAATTTATTTCGTGTCTTTTGTCTATTTGTTTTGCTAATTTGGCATGACCTGTTGTTTGTAAGGGATTTCTTTTTCTTGTTTCTTTTCTTGCTTTCTTAATTACTTGGCTTTTGTCTAGGGGGCTTCTTTCAATACCTTTTATTAAATCTCTTTTCCTATGCAAGTTTGTTTTATGGCTGGCCTGATGTTCCCTTTGGGCTTTTCCTGCTTGGGTGTCACCACTGTCCTCATGAAGTTCCCTTTCCACAAGGGTTTCACTGTATGAGCAAGAGTTGGCTGTTTGATAGTTATCACTGCATTTTAAATATTTTCATTCAAGGTGCTCTGGTAACCTGCCTAATTTGTAACTCCAGCTTGCAAGTATTTTTAATCTAATGATTGGTATTTAGGGCAGCTTTTTGCAAGCAAAGAAGCTTTTTGTATTTTTGTACAGGTAATCCTTGACTTACAACAGTTCATTTAGTGACCATTCAAAGTTACAATGGCACTGAAAAAAGTGACATGACCATTTTTTACACTTATAATTGCAACTGTTCTTGGTTCTGATCTGGTTCAATAGCTAGTGATCCAATAGAAGAAGGATGTTGTGGAACAAGAGTGAAAGGGTGCAGAAGTATTCATCCATAATTGAAGGTTGGGCTCCTGGGGAGAAGGAGCATCTTTGGGACTGAAACTCATGTACTGTAGATACAATAAGAAGCATTAGTTGGGTCTAGGAAGGGCCACCAATCTGAGACGTTGCATGATTCTGCAGCCCTCAATAGGGTGGTTTCTTCTTTCTTTCCTTCCTTCCTGCTATTGCCTTTCTTCTGGGCTGTTCTTATTCTATGATACTGTAGAACTGGGGTTGCTCTGAGCATCCTCTTGTTTCTAAGCTGCCTCATTTGTTTCTGTTGATTGCATGTATTTTTTTAAACCCTGCACAAAGATTAAAAAGCACAGTCCATGCCTGCAGGGTTATTCTCTGATAGGCAGAGTACAATAGAACAGGGCCAAACTGGGAGAATCCCACCCCTGTGTGTGTGTATATGTGTGTGTTTCAGGTGGGCTTCCTAGCTTTAGAAGGAAAAAGGGAAGGAAGAAGGGACAGAAAGAGAGAGGGAAAGAGAGGGAAAGAGAGGGGAGAGAGAAAGAAAGGGAGAGAGAAAGAAGATACAAGAAAGAAAAGAGAAAGGGGAAAGGAAAAAAGGGAGAGAAAAGGAAGTGAAAGGAAGAAAGGGAGATGGAAGGAAGGGGAAGAAAGAAAGAAAGAAAGAAAGAAAGAAAAGGGAGAGAGGAGAAAGTAAATGAGATATATGAATGAATACATAAATACATGGAAGGAGGGAGAGAGAAAAAAAGGAGAAAAGGGAGGACATAAACCCTGGCTTCAGAAGACTTCGAAGCAGCACAGCAATCTACGGCTGGCCTGCAAGGGATCTCAGAGGTCATCTAATCCAACCCCCTGCTCCAGCAGGAGATCCTTACAGAATCAAAGAATAGCAAGGTTAGTGTGTGTGTGTGTGTGTGTGTGTGTGTGAAAACACCAAAAACAGGCTAAGTAGCTCTGTGGAGGTCAGTCGTAAATTAGAACATTTGCTAAGCAACTGGCCATTAAGTGAGGACCTGGTCATTAAGCGAGGACCACTTACATTTGGTTTGCCAGTCACCTGGCCACCTGCCCGGGCCTCTCCCTGCCCTCTCCAGGGCTCCCCAGGCCTTGGAAACTGGCAAAAAACACTTGCTAAGCAGCTAGCCATTAAGCGAGGGCCTGGTCACTAAGTGAGGACTACTTACATTTGGTTTGCCAGTCACCTGGCCACCTGCCCGGGCCTCTCCCTGCCCTCTCCAGGGCTCCCCAGGCTTTGGAAACTGGCAAAAAACACTTGCTAAGCAACTAGCCATTAAGCGAGGACCTGGTCATTAAGCGAGGGCCAGTTACATTTGGTTTGCTGGTTACATGGCCACCTGGCCACACCCACTCCAGTCACATGACCACCTAGCCATGCCCAGTCAGCAAGCCACTCCCACCTGTCACATAACCACCAAGCCACACCCACAATTAGGCCACACCCAAAAAACCAGTTGTTAAGAAATATGAATCCCACCCTTGAGTAAGATTACTATTCTACATTCTCCCTTTGTGCTACCAGTTCTAATCTAGTTTTCAGTTCTCCCTGTTCATTTAATATGTCTCTATATGTTACAATTTTTTCCATATTTATCAAATTTGAGTGTATAAATGCTTCTAGTGTGGAAAGCCAAATTTAATGTAATTTTGATATTTGATTTTGTTCCAAACTATTAACATTGCCAATCTTAAGTAATATCTCTGGAAATATTTATGTATTGTATCTTTTTCGTACCATAAGAAGGCATGCCAGCCCACTTGAATATCATGGCCTTCTAGTTTTAACTGTATTCCTCAGTGTAATCCATTCTTTTATCCATATTAGAATTGCTGTATAAGTATATAACTCCCATTCAGGCATGCCAAATCCTCATTTTTCTTTAGTGCCTTGCATAGCTTTCAGCATAATTCTTGGTCTCATTCCCTGCCATATAAATTTTGACATTAGTTGGTTCAGATTCTTAAGAAGACTTTCTCTAATTTAAGAGGAATATTTTGAAATGAAACAGTATCTTTGGTAATATATTCATTTTTATAACAGCTACCCTGCTCATTAAGGAAAGTTGCAGATTCTTCCATCTTTCTAGATCCTTCTTAATTTGATTTGTTAATTTGGTATAATTATCTTCTATGCACCTAGCTGTTAAGAATATTGTTAGGAATGTGTCCATCAATTAGTTGGGTTGGCAATATATAAACCAACAATGTATGTTTGTAGCTTTAAGACAAAATCACTGTATTGATTTATACTATATTCCAATTGGTTGATTATATTGCAAATTACCATAAGAGGGAGCTAGAGATCATAGCTTGCTCTCTCTGACATCTCTCTGATATTCTGTTGCTATCTAAAGTTCTCTGTTGTATTTATGCTGTGCTTATATTTTTGTTTACTGTAAATTACAAAGGCAACGGGTAAGAAGACTTTGTAATTGGATATTCTTTGGACTATAAAACGTATATAACCTGGACCGTTTATTGGACTGTGCTATTTCTTAAAGTAAACCTTAACTCAGTTTAGTGTATCTGTGTGTGGCTGAATAATTATTCATAACTACTCTCATAAACGTTTCCATGTGCATATCCTTGTTACTCAAGGGTTATTCTGTACATATCATAACAAATATACTTAAGTATTTCACTTTCTTCATGATTTGAATGCCCAGTTCTTTCGTTAGTTCTTTTAGTTTAGGTGTTATATTTTTTGCCAACATTTTAGTTTTTGTCTTATTTATTTTCAGGCCTGCTACTTTACCAAATTCTGTCAGTTCCTCCACAAGTTTCACCCCTGATTTTAATGGTTTCTCTAAAATAAACACTAGATCATCCACGAAGGCTTGTAGTTTATATTGTTTTTGTCTGATTTCCAAACCTTTAATCTGATGTTCTTTACGTATGTTTCTTGTCAATACTTCTAATGTCAAAATAAACAATAATGGGGATAGTGGGCAGCCTTGTCTTGTACCTTTTTGTATTGTAATATTTATGTTGCTTCACCATTAATTATTATTTTGGCCTTTTGTTTTGTATATATTGCTCTAACCATGTTTATAAATCTATTCCCAAAATCCATGTGTCTCAATTGTTGTAGCATAAATTCCCGATTTACATTATCAAATGCCTTTTGGGCATCAAGGAAAAGCAGTACCACTTGTTTTTCATTGTGTCTTTCATAGTATTCTAATAAATCAGGTATTGTTCTCATGTTTTTTATATGTCCTCTATGTAAAAAGCCACTTTGATCAGAATGAATGAACGTATTAAGAAATCTTTTCAGGCGTTCTGCTATTTTAGAGGCAAATCTGTGTTTAGTAATGAGATTGGTCTGTAATTTTGAATTAACATTTGATCTGCGTCCTCTTTTGGTATCAGTGTGCTGTCCAGACAGTTTAGAGTTAATGGGATTTGGGATAGTTGCTTAGGAATTGTGAGCTGTCCCCTTAAAGGAATGCATCATGGTAAATATAGTTAAAGGTATCCTGGGAAATGTAGTCCATGTCACGTGACCACATCTGTAATCCTGATTGGTCACTATATTGACCCTTGTTGGGTTGGGGAAGGCTCCCTCACTCTTGCCTGAAACCACCATACTATATCATACTTCAATCATCATGGGGTTGAGACCTTTTTATCTTTCTACACTATGAGACAAAGGATGCAAAGGATTGGACATTAAGAAGAACTTCATCACAAATGTGAGTTATGAGGATACCTGAGGAACCAATAAAAAATACTTTGTTATGGATGTTTTGTAGAGTTACTCTGTCTGCTTTATACCATCCAGAGAATAATAAGCAGAACAGTAGAAAGATAAAAAGGTTTCAACCCCATGATGATTGAAACATGGTATAGTATGGTGGTTTCAGGCAGGAGTGAGGGAGCCTTCCCCAACCCAAGGGCTAATATAGTGACCAATCAGGATTACAGATGTGGTCATGTGACATGGACTACATTTCCCAGGATACCTTTAACTACATTTACCACGATGCATTCCCTTAAGGGGACAGCTCACAATTCCTAAGTAACTATGCCAAATTCCATTAACTCTAAACTGTCTGGACAGCACAAGCAGGATTAAGTTGGCTTCTGTCCATGATAGTGGGACTTTCGCTTCTGTTAGTACACCATTACATGCCTCTAGTAGTGTTGGTCTTAGTATCTCCTGGAATTCTTTATACAATTCTGCTGACAATCCATCAGGCCCCGGAGTTTTGTCATTCTTTTGTTTTGGGATGGCCTCTAAAGCTTTGACTTCCGCTGTGGCAGTTGTGAATTCTTTCCCTATGGTTATCCATTATAGGCTTGCTTCTAACAGGACATTCTCTTTTTTATTTCTATTTCTTTCCAGTAAAGGTTGCTCATGCTTTTACTGCTTTTTGCACTGGGAAAAAGCCAATGCACCAGCCTTTGCACTGGCAATGGCCAATGCATCACGTGCTAATGACCATTTGGAAGAATTAGAGACTTGAGACTTGTCTTGTGTGAAAATGCCCAGCTTTGTGATATAGGTGTCTTCCGGTGGTTCTTGACTATCTAGAGACAGCTGTAAGGCTGTATGCAG
>NW_028262883.1:188271-212239 GCF_049901715.1 Pseudonaja textilis
GAATCAATTCTATGTCTCTGTTCCTGCCACGTAAACATCAATCCTTCTGGAATCAACCACCTGTAAGACACCTCTTTTTCCAATAACCTTTTAGTCAGGAATCGGTATTCTCTTCTCATCTCTCTCACTCTTCTAGGTATTTGTTTTAAAACCAAAATTTCTTTACTTTTGTATTTCAGTGGCTTCTCTCTTGCTACTTGCAATATTTGTGTCTTCAAAGATTTTTTAATAAATCTAATATGAACTTCTCTGGGTAGGTTATTTCTCATCGCATATCTTGTAAAAACTCGATATATCTCATCAATTCCATCCATCATCTTCTCTTCTGTTATCTCAGCGCCTCCGCCAAGATTCCTACCATTATCGCAACCAAATCTTGTCCTTTTTCTTCTTCTATATTTTGGAATCTAAGATAAAATTCTGATCTATCCAACTCCCACTTCAACATCTCACTTTTTTTCTTGTTCAATCGCTGTTAATCTATTGTCGATATTTCCAATTTTCCTCTCTTTGTTTGCCTCCCTCTTCAACATTTTGGAGTCTCTCTTCATATTTTTCCATCATCTGTTCCATCCTACCTGTTCTTTGTTCAATAGTATCCATTTTTACCTTAAGATCTTGAATTCCTTGCATAATCATCTGGAAGGATACTCTTTCTTGTTCTTTTCTTTCTCTTTATCTTGCTTTAACAATGTCTGAATTGAACGCTGTCCAGATGGTGGGGAGGCAGAAGCAGACATAGAGGCACCCGAAGATATAAATTTCTTACTCATTTTAAGTGGTTCCAACTCTTCAAGTTTTTTCAAATTTTAATCCACAAAAAAAGAGAAAAAAATATGAAATTTTAATCCAAGGTAAAAGGCCAACAATAAAAAGCCAAAAGTTGAGAGAAAAAAAGAAAAAAGAAAAAAAATTCTTCAAATTCTTCCTGACCTTAGTCCAATAAAAAAGAAAAAAAACCATAAAAAAAAGTAACAGTAAAAATAAAAACCCAATAATAATAATAAACAAGACAAAGCCAAAAAGGAAGAAGGGAAGAAGAAAAAGAGAAAAAACAAAAAACAAAACAAAAACCAAGAAAAATGAGTTGGGAGATGGGAGGAGCTTGCGCCGTGGCGTACGGTCTGCAATCGAGCTCCTCGATTGCAGCCGATATCTCCGCCACTGGCCGGTCCAACGGACCTACGCTGTCCCGTAGGGACAGCCATCGTGAAGAGCATATCCTGAGGATTCCGGGGATACCGCAAAATCCCTGGAGAGCCGGTGAAGCTCTTCTTGCCAGCGGCGGAGAGGCAGCCCCCATGCTGCTGAGGCGGGGCGACTCCAGACGGAAAGAGTTTGAGAAAGAGTTTGTCGGTTGGGTGAGAACTTCTTTTTTTATTTAATTTTTGAATTTGGAAAGTTTACTCTAATTATCTGAAGAAACCTGTGTGATTTTTGTTTTGTTTTTGACAAAATTGATTTAGCGGCGTTTTTTAGGGAAAGCGTCAAAGAGAGAATCCATTTTTTTTCTTTTCTTTGCTTCCGGACTCTATTGTTACTTATTGGATAACTGGACTGTTTTCTTTTTCTATATATTCATATGTTTTATTCTTCTTCTGGACTTTTTTTTTTTTTTTTCTGGGCTAGAGGCTTCTCTTGATTTTGTTTGATTTTTCGGTTTTTGTTTTGTGTATTGCAAGTCGGCTTTCCCTTAAGAGAGGAGGGGGAAAGTGAGAATTATGATACTTTGTAACACTGCCACCTAGAGGCTCGGAAATATTTTAAAAAAAGAAAAATAGACTCTTCTTCTCAAGGACATCCCCTGATAAGATAGAGGAAAGCACTTTGTGGAATATTATTACAGGTGTCTTTCTGGATATACATGGCTCAGCTTTGAAGCTTGTGGGAAAGAGAAGGGAGTTATAATTAGAGCCTTGGATAATTAAATAGAGTGCAGTGTTGTTGTTTTTTTGAGTTCTGCCAACCCCTTCACTAACATCAAGGTCCTGACTTTTAAGCTTGATTTATTTGCAAAGGAAGCCTCTGAATTTCTTTTTCTACTTATATTTTATTTTGATTTAACTGATTTTATTTTTTCTTTTGCCTATTTGGATCCTGTTTTCTTTTTTTTTTTTTTTTTTTTTTAATGTACATTAGCGGACTATTTCTTTTCCTTTTTTTTAATTGAGGTTTTTTCTTTTTCTTTTTTTTTTTTTTTTTTTCTGGCTGGACTAAGGTGTGGAATCTGAAGAAACTCATTTTTCTTGGAAGAATTTTTTTATTATTATCTTTGACTTTTGTTGCTACTCTTTGTTCGTTCTGAACCTTTGTTAACCTGCAACCCCTCCTCCCCCTTCTCATTTTTCCCCCCCCCTCATTCCCCTTCTCCCCCCCCCCCCCCCTTTCCCCTTTTTTTCCCTTCTTTTTTTTTTTCCCTCCCCCCCCTTTCCCCCCCCCTTCCCCCTTTCCCATTTTTGTACTTGTCCTTTTTTTCTTTCAATTTGCCAGAGAGATCTTTGTGCAGCCATGCTGGTTTCTTCTTGGATTTCTTGTTTTTCTTTCTCAGTGGTATTGTGCTGGTCTGGGCTTCTATGATCATACTTTTTAGAGCTTCCCAAGATTCTTGAGTTGTTTTCCCCTTTAGGATTTTCATCCATGGAATCTTTCCCAAATTCTCTCTGAGTTTATTGAAATCAGCTCTTTTAAAATCCAAGACTCTGGTGTCATCATGTTCTGTTGCTTGTGTTTGTGTTATATTGAATTCTAATATGACATGGTCACTGTCACCCAAGGTTCCTGCAGTTTCAACTCCATCTATCACTTCTTCTCTCTTTGTAAGAATTAAGTCCAGTATGGCTGTCCCTCTAGTTTCACCCTTTACCTTTTGTACAACAAAGTTGTCAGCTAGGTTGGTTAGGAACTTATTTGATTTCTCACTTGGTGCAGAATTAGTTTTCCAATTAATATCAGGATAATTGAAGTCTCCCATTACTATTGTTGTGTATTTCCTGCATATGTTTGTCAGTTGGCTGGCAAAAAGGACATCTATATTTTCTGCTTGATTGGGTGGCCTATAATATACACCTATGGCCATGTCATTCTTTTTTTCTTTTATATTGACCCATATGCATTCTAGGAGGTTTTCATCTTTGGTTTCATGAATTTTTGTAGCAATATAATGGTCCTTTACATACAGTGCAACTCCACCTCCTCTTTTATGGGGTCTGTTTTTGGTTGTTTTTTTTTTGAATAGTTTGTATCCTTCTACCAGTATGTTCCAGTCATGGATTTCATCCCACCAAGTTTCTGTTATTCCAACTATATCATATTTACCTTCATGTATTCGTAGTTCGAGTTCACCCTGTTTGTTCCCCAGACTTGGTGCATTTGTATATAGGCACTTGAGATCTTTATGTCTGACACTGTTTTTACTGTCTACATAACCTGTGTTGTGCCTGCCTGCCCCTACCATAGAGACATCACAACACCTAATTGGACAACGTGACCTGAACGAAGGAGGGGAGGAAATTCATTCTTTAATTAGATGAAAATGGAGGGAAATAGCCAGAGTTGGTTTTGCTTCATGAGTGCCAAAATGATGTACTCAGTAAAGTTATGCATAAAGAGATTGTCTCAACCTGCTGGCTTGGTTGGGTTTATCAGTTGGAACCAATTCTCCCTTTTTAAACTTTCATTATCAGGTAATCTCATTGAGGTCCTGAGCCCCAGCAGCCAACCCATTCACCTTTGGGAGGACTTTGGGAGGATTCAGGGAAGACCGCTGAGTTGGAACACAAGGAGGACCCAGCAGTGAAGTCCAGAGTAGGCTCAATGAAGGAAGTCCTACATCAAGCCCAAGCCGATTTCAGAGCAGCCCAAGCTGATTTCAGAGCCCAGGTGATGGCAACCTGCCTGAAAGGCTGAGCAGAGAAGGCTGTGTGACAAGTGGTGCAGGAAGAAGCCATGGCAACTGGGGAACCTTTACCAGGCAGAAGAGGAGAAACTGGTGGAGGAGAGCACTAAAAGCAGCTGAGGCCAAGTTCCCATTGATTTCTTCTCAGACTTTGTTCACCTGAGTGCCAAAGTGGAGAGCGGGGAGAGCAGCAGAATGGGATGAACTCATGGAGTGGAGATACCTGACTGCCTGCCACAGCCCATTGCTGGAGCAGCTGAGGGAGAAGTTTCTCCACCTGGATGTGCCTGGAACTGAATCATGCTGGCCAAAGTTGTGGTCCAACCAGCCCACTCATCCCCTGTATCAGA
This sequence comes from Pseudonaja textilis, assembly GCF_049901715.1. Classification (NCBI taxonomy): domain Eukaryota; kingdom Metazoa; phylum Chordata; class Lepidosauria; order Squamata; family Elapidae; genus Pseudonaja; species Pseudonaja textilis. The sequence goes on from NW_028262883.1 coordinate 192,517, forward strand.
GCCCAAGCCCGGCCATGGCAACAGAGGCAGCCAGCCTCCTGTGAAGAGCTGCAGCCTCAACCAGCCCTGCTCTGAGGCAAGGCCCTGCAAGACGACACTGAGCTGTGAGCTCACCTACAGTCACCGCTAGTCAGCCATCATCCTACCCAGGTGTGCTGTTGCCCAGCCATGGCCCTATCCACCTGGGTGTGGCTGGTTTCCTGGATATTGGGTGTCTCTGTTTCCTCTAGTGGATCCTTCGTGAATAAAGGCCACATTTGACAGGAGTCCGGAGAAGATGGCTTTCTTCCTGAACTGGGTGTGGGCACACCTGGGCAGGTATGCCCCAGCCTATCCTGATGAGGTAACAATGGTGAATGCCATCACCGCCAACCTCAAAGGGGAAATGGCAGTAGTGAGTGACAGGTCTCCATGATGAAGAGGTGCTGGAACTGGGAAACATCAATGCTTTCCTGGTGGAGTTTAGAGCCGAGTTTGTGGATTAGATTCAACTCTAAAAAGCTGATTTGGAGATACAAGCCTCAGGCAATAGAACCGACTAATGACAGAATACATCCATGAGTTCTGGAGGATCACAGGCAGGGGTGGGAGTCAGCCGATTTGGGACAGTTCAGGTGAACTGGATGTTAATTTTACATCCAGTATGGTGAACTGGTAGTTCCAACAACCAGCTAGCCCCTCCTGCCCCCACCCCACCCCCGGAGTCCCCATGAGACCTGTCTGGCTCCCAGGTAAATGTAGGGAGGCTTCCTGAGAGCAAAAACAGGAGCAGGGGGTGCGATGGTGACCCCCAATGCTCCATTTTGGCTGCCAGGAGGCTCCAGGGAGACTTCCTAGGCCCAAAACTGGGTGCAAGGGTGGTTTGGCTGCCAGGAGGCTCCAGGGAGGCCTTCAAGGGAGAAAGGAAGGAAGGAAGGGAAGGGAGAAAGAAAAAGAAAGAAAGAAAGAAAGAAAGAAAGAAAGAAAGAAAGAAAGAAAGAAAGAAAGAAAGAAAGAAAGAAGGGAAGAAAGAAGGGAAGGGAAGAAAGAAAGAAGGAAGGGAAGGGAAAGTAAATGAGATAAGAAGGGATGGATGGAGGGATGGATGGAGGGATGGTTAGAGGGAGGGTGGGAGAGAGAGAGAAAGGAGAGGAAGGAAGGACCACAAACCCTGGCAGTAGAAGCAGCTTCAGAGGATGCTTTGAAACAGTACAGCAATCCAGGGCTGGAAAAGACCTCAGAGGTCATCTAGTCAAACCTTCTGTCTCCAGCAGGAGACATCTGGGTTATTTTGGAGCCTTACTCAGTCACATGACCACCAAGCCACACCCACAAAACCAGTTGTTAAAAAATTTGAATCTCCTCTCCTGGTCACAGGCAAGCTAAGGCGCTGGCTGGAGCAGCTACTGGTCTACCACTTCAGAGATGGCTTGAATTGGGAGTTGCTCCACACCTGCCTGTCCCAGAAATAGCTGACCAGTTCCATGACTGGTACTGGATGACAACAGTGGTGACAACATAGGAGAATAGAAGAACCTGAAGCCAAGCTAAAGAGGAGCTAAGAGTTGTGCCAATGCCTGTACCAGCAGCTGCCTCCTCAGGAACCCCAAGGTGCAAAGCTGGCTTGTGCTTCAGATGTGGCAAAAGTGGCAGCTATTCTAAAGTAGCAGCTGCAAAGCTTCCTGGGTTTCACAATTTTTTCATCCCCTCGTTTGCAAAAGAAGCCCTGCTGATAACAGGCCTTCTGAAAATGGGGAAGACGGAAACCAAGCCCAGCCCAACCAACCCCTTCAGCAGACAATGAAGTGCCAGCAAGCCTTCGAGACCCTAAAAAGGCTGTTTGCAGAAGAACTGGTCCTGAACCCTGAAAAGCCTTTCATGATTCAGGCCAATGCAGGTGATGTGGCTGTGGGGACAGTCCTCTTACAGAGAAACGACAGGGGCTAACTGCAGCCATACTCCTACAACTCTTGGAAACTCACAGACACTGAAAGACAGTGGGTAGTATGGGAGAAAGAAGCATTTGCTGTCCGTTGGGTGCTACTGACCTGGCGACACTTTCTGGAGGAGAGCAAGATGCTGTTGGAGGTATGGACTGATCACCTTTGCACCCCTCACAGATCTCACCCAAACAGGTCAGATGGGCACAGTACTTTAATCAGTTTAACTTTACCTTGAAGTACATCCCTGAGGGAAAAAAATTCTGGCCGATTCCCTCTCACGAATGCTCTAGTACAAAAGCAGTAAAAAGCAGGTGGTCCACACCATTATTCCCCCTCCTCAGCAAGTGGCCCAGGTGACTACCAGATGGCAGATGAGGGGACAATCGGCTGAACCTGGTAACAAACTGGCCCCAAAACTTAGAGCCAAATTGCTGACTGACCCTTGGTTCAAAGTCCACCAGCAACTTTTGACCATCCAGCAGGGGGTAGCATGGAAGGGCTCTAAATTGTACATCTTCAGTACTTTACAGATTCCAGTTCTACAGAAAAGCCATGACTCCAAGCAAGCTGGACACTTCGGATTCCTGAAAGTGTTGCATTTCATCAAGCAACAATTTTGGTGGCCAAAAATAAAGACATTGAGAGCTACGTCAAGAGCTGTGCGACTTGCATGGCAATGAAAAAGCAACAAGGAAAGCCCCCTGGCTTCCTACAGCCAGTGGCTGAACTAATGCAGCCTTGAGAGGAGATTGTGATGGATTTTATCATGGAACTTCCTGAAAGCAACAGGAACACAGTAATCTGGACAGAAATCAATCTGTTCTCAAAATAAGTGCACCTCAGAGCCTTCCACAGCCTGCCTTCAGCCCACAAGCTCATGAAGCTGTTCCTGAGTCTTATATACTGCCTACATGGAATGCCGAGAAGAATGATATCAGATTGGGGGGAGGGTCCAGTTTACAGCAAAATTCTGGAGGGAATTCATTAGATCAATTGGTCCCTCCCAGGGCCTTAGTTCAGTTTTCCACCCGAATACAAATGGTGTGGCAGAATGAGCTAATGTAATAGTGGAGTAGTATTTGAGGTACTACGTCAACTATTGGCAGATTAATTGGACAGAACTCCTGCCGTTTGCTGAAGTGGCATACAACAATGCAGTCATAGCAGCATGGGACTCACTCCCTGAATGCTGTGGAGTTTGTCTCAATCTCCAAGTACCCTCAGGAACCCCCTTCTCCTTGGTTAGTCTGACAGAGTGGACAGAGATTCTGCAGGGCACTTGGGGAAATGTAAAATGAGTGCTAATTAAAGCAGCAGAGATTCAAAAAAGTCAGGCAGATAAGATGAGGTCCCCTCAGAGTCCTTTCCACGTGGGATAGGTTTACCTCTCCACGAAATACTTGAAGCTAAAGCTGCCTTGCAGGAAACTAGGCCCTAAATTTCTGGGACCATTCCCAATAGTGAAAACAATTAACCCAGTTATGGTGGAATTGAAGCCCCCCTCCCCCATTAGGGAAAATTCATCCAGTTCTCCACAGTAGTTTGTTGAAACCAGTAGAAAGATCAGAATTAAGGCCAATAGCCTGACTGGATGGAAGGGGAGACTCACAAAGAAATTAAATGGATTTTAGACTCCAGATTATATAAGGGAAAGTTGAAAGTTATTTAGTTCAGTGGAAAGGGTACCCCTTGTCAGAAGTCTCATGGGTAAAAAGTAGGGACTTAAGAGCGGTGAGGCTGATCAAAAAAATTCCATGTGGAGTATCCCCAAAAAACAAAGGAGGATCTTGTGTGGGGTGGAGTTGATCAGTCATTAACCTGTGCCTATGCTTAATACTTTCCAAGTGCTTTTCTCTTGGTGAAGGGGAGCCTCCTGTTAACTTTGAAATGACTTCAGCTGAAGCCATGTTTATTTTTGTGTTGTTTCTTCGTTGCCATTCTTGGAGAGAGGAAGGGAGGGAGGACATTAGAAAGGACTGGAATGTGGTGCCTTAGCCTACCAGACAAAACATCAACCAAACTAGACAAAACATCAACCAGATTCAGCGTGTGAACCAAGATTATGGCAACGAACATCTGTGGAGATTAAGAAGGAGCTACTGTTGGACTGATTGGTTAACATGACCCAGGACACTGAAGGAGATGGGAAGTTTCTATTCTTTTTATTACTCTGAAGCATGGGAATTACTCAGAGCTTCACCTTTCTAAGTGCCGATACGATGTACTCATACGATGTCTTCAAGCCTGAATAGAATTTCTGAGTCTTGATTCAATTGGGTTCATTGCTCGGAACTATGACACCATGTGCTTATACTTCCCAAAAACTCACCAAGATGTTGGGCAGTATGGGAGAAGAAAGCTTTCACTGTGAGGTGGGCATTGGTGGCAATTTCTCAAAGAAACTAAAGTGCCTTTCCAAGGTATGGACTGACCATAAAAATTTGGAAGCACTGAGAACCCCTCCCCAAAAGCTCCTCCCCAAACAAGTCCAATGGGCCCAGCACTTTAATCAGTTTGACTTTGGATTGAAGTACATCCCAAGGGAGGCATTTCCTAGGCAGATGCTCTATCCTGCATGCCGCAGTACAAAAGTAACCAAGAAGAAGCTGTAAATGCAATCATCTCCACAAAGCAGGGGGCAGCACAAGCAACCATAAGCAAACAGGCAAGGAAGAAGTGGCCAGATCCCAGTGTGAGCTGACTCAAGAGATGGAAAAGGAATTATAGTCTGATACCTGGTTTGGAGCCCATGGGAGCATGGAGAGAAGGGCTAGCATGGGACAAGCTATATGTTCTCAAAAGCCTACGAGTCCAAGTCCTGAAATGGAGCCATACCATCAAGCAAACTGGCCATTTTGTGTTCTTAAAGACTTTGCATTTGATTAAGAGACAGTTCTGCTGGCCAGGCATGAAGAAAGACATAGAGAGCTGTGTGAAAAGTTGTGCAGTGTGTGTGGCAGCGAAAAAAGACCAGAGAAGAACCCAGGGTTGCTACATCACATGGCAGAGCCAACCCTGCCCCGGGAAGAAATCACAATGGATTTTATATCAAGCTCCCGGAGGTGGGGAGGGAATGCTATGATTTGGACAGTAATAGATTTATTTTCCAAGCAAGGCCACTTCATTGCCTGCTTGAGCTTCCCATCCACCCAGAGACTGGCTAAGATATTTCTTCAATATATTTACCAATTGCACAGGGTTCCGAAGTGGGGGGTTAAATTCACTGCTAAGTTCTAGAAGGAATCTGTAAAACTGATAGGATCCTGCAAGAGCTTAGCTCAGTGTTTCATCTGAGTACAAACGGAGCCTCCGAACAAGTGAATGCTGTGATAGAACAATACTTACACTGCTATGCCAACTATCAGCGATCTAACTGGGCAGACCTCCTGTTGTTTGCTGAGGTTGCATATAATTATGCAGTCCGTAGTAGCATGGGACTCATCCCTTTTAGAGTAGCTACAGAAGTGGAATTTGTATCTATGCCAGAGTACCCTAGGGAGTTCCCTTCCTCAGTAAGCTCGACTGATGGGTTGATTCCCTCCAAAATGCCTGGGAAAATGTAAAGCAAACACTAGCTAAAGTGACCAAAAGTCAAAAAGTTCAGGCAGACAAAAAACCCTTCCACATAGGGGGGGAAATATATTTGTCTACAAAGTATCTTAAGCTGAAAGTACCTTGCAAAAAACTGGACCCAAAGTACATAGGATCTTTCCCCATAGTAAAATTCATAAACCCAGTCACAGTAGAGTTAAAACTACCTCGCCTATTAGGAAAAGTGCACCCTATATTCCACTGCAGTCTGCTTAAGCCAGTGGTGGGGTATGAGCAAAAACTGGCTAAGATTGTCCCAGGTCCAACTATAGTGGGTGAGGGGTGAGAAACACTATGAAGTTAAATGGATTCTGGATTCTAGACTATACAAGAGAAAACTCCAATACCTAGTCCAGTAGAAGGGATACTTAATGTTTACCAGATGGGTAAAAGTGCAGAATGCGCGGGCATTAGTAGGGAAATTTCATGCAAAATATCCCCAGAGGTCAAGGGGCTCTTCCTGGAGACCAATCGCTCCCCCCCCCCAAAAAAAATAACTAGTGTATATGCTTAATATTTTCCAAGTGCTTCTTACTTTCTAGGGGATGTCCAACTATCAGCTGATGAAAGAGGGGAGGAAAGAATTCATTCTTTAATTTGGCAAAAACCACAGGAAATAGCTAGAGTTGGGTTTGCTTCATGAGTGCTGAAATGATGTACTCAATAAAGTTATGCTTAAAGAGATCGGATTGTCTCAACTTGCTGGCTTGGTTGGATTCGTCAGTCGGAACTTTGACATTGGCTTTAAGGAAACCTTGAGAAGCACTCCAGAACTATAAGAAGAGCTCTTTCTGAACTATAGCACTCAAGCTGAGTTTATACAATGTGTTGAACGTCAAATATTGGTTAGCAACATATAGTTATAGTATATTATAATATGTGACTGACTACTTCCCATTTTTAGAAGTGGCTAGATTCTCATAATTAACATATAAACCACGCTTTAGCTACTTTAGCATATTGTCTGAGTGCAAGATCTGAAGGTCTGATGATATTTATTAGAAAACTAGACAAACATGATCTGTTAGGTCATTGTTCAAAATATTTCCTTAGCTAATCTAAGAACTGACTTGGGCAAACAAAGCAGCAGTGTGAATAGGAGCGGCTTCCAGATTCCTTGTGAGCTTTCACATTTACTTTCCTTGTGGGAAGCTGGCAGGGAGCATTGGAAATTATGATCACATTGAAAACTTTGTGAATTTTCAAACGCATGGGAGTAATGATTCCCAGATTTTGGATGGATTTTTTTAGAATAACATATCTGAGATACAAGCGATTCAAAAATTGTTGTCCTATGAAACAATAACTGAAGGCTACAAGCAAACAGTAAAGTTTTAGTAGTATATAGATTCTTAGACTTTCCCTATAGAATAATTCTTAAAGTTCTTCGAAAGAACACAGGAAATATCAGCATGAAGTAGTTAAGTGAACAGATTAATATACAGGTACTCCTGAGTTACAACAGTTTATTTTGTGACTGTTAGAAGTTACAGTGGCATTGAAAAAAATGACTTATGACTGTTTTTCAAACTTGCATCACCCCCATGGTCACATGATCAAAGTTCCAATGCTTGGAAATGGACTCGTATTTATAATGGCTGCAGTGTTCGGGGGTCATGATGTGATCACCTTTTGCGAACTCCTGACAAGCAAAGTCAATGGGGAAGCCAGATTCACTTAACAACCATGGCAAAAAAGATTGTAAAACAAGGCAAAATTCACTTGTCTTACTTAGCAACATAAATTTTTGGCTTAATTGTGGTCATAAATCAAAGACTTCCTATACTGTCTGTCCCCCACTCTGCTTTTCATTCAGGGTACCTGAATGAGTCCTAACTAAGAGAAAGATTTTCTGGCAGAATCCAACAAGAGCCAAGTTTAACTGAACAAAATGCACATTTTAAAGTACTTTTGATCTTATGCTGAATATTTTTCTCACCTAATTCCACACTGGCTTAGTCTCAGCACTTGTTATTTCAGGAAAATAAGATACAGTTTTATTTAATAAGTCTATCACATAAACAATTATTTTATTTTCTGGATATTCTATATGGGAAAGTGGTTAGTCATCTAGCACAAAGTTCTCCATCAAGGCAAAGAAGGTATCTACTATTGCTTCCCCTCCCCCTTCGGCAGGGTCTGGAGTTGGGGTAGTTGAAGAGCAGTTTCCTTTAATATTTCAGCTTCCAATGCAGAATGTTCTCCATTAAGCACTGGAATGAATCAAACCACACCATAACTGGGCACAAAGATCCTTTTTTTTTTGAGTGAGACCTCACATGAACCACAACATTTGAATAATGTTCTTGCACTTTTGACCCAGTCATATCAAATCACATACAGGGAATATCAGTAATAGCCAAGCAAGGAATAACATTCACCCAATATAAGGACAGTTCATTTATTTTCCCTCTTCTCCCAGGATTTCAAATCGATCTTGGCCTCAATCCTAAACTCATCCTTCAAACATATAGTAAACAATACAGAGAAGTATGTTTCTGAACATGGGCAGTAGTCTCTTTTGGCCATTATTTGAGCTACTGGGCAACCTACCGATTTCTGAGACTTCCAGGTCAAGAGGATACCAGATGGCTTGAATTCTTACTTAATACTTCCACGGATGAAATCCAAATTCAGAACATATCCTACTTTCTAAATGCTGCCTTATGCAAATAGCACTTATACGCCCTTCCATGTAACCCCTGTGCAGCCTCCATGTTTATATTTAGAGTGATAGATGAAGATGCCCAGAGCTGGGGTATTTCTGCTTTTAAAGCCAAGATTCAAGTCATCCTCTGAAGCAGTAAGAGGATGGAGTCTTAGCTCTCTGTAAGCCCTAAGCAGCTTCTTTGTCATCTCAGCCATGTCCTTTACCTCTTCTTGCACATGCAGTTGGTCCACAGATACCCCATTTCCCTCCCAAGCTCTCTTCTACTTTCCTGTGTCCCCACTTCTCTCTCCAGCCCTTCTTTCCCTTTCCACATTGTAATATTGTGACCCGCTATAACCACCGGGGACTTAAAGAAGGAAGGAGGGGGGTTGCTTTGTTTTTGGGGGAGGGAGGAGCACACACATAGCCAAACATTCCTTCTGGCTAAAGATGTGATAGCAACAGCAGTAGCAGTAGCAACATATAATCAGCGGGAGCAAAGCATTCCTTCTGCCAGAAAGATGTGATAGCATTTTGTTGCAACTGTTTGATGGTGTGAGCAATATCCCACCAGTAGCTAACATGGAGACGAGCTGTGCCTGTTAAGTTGCCTTCAAAGTCATGGTGAAACCTGAGGCCCTCAGGCTTCTTCAGGTAGCATCCTCCAATCTCTCAGCTTTGGCATTCACTCCTCTGGGCAGCCAGTCAAGTATCAGATAGTCCTGCAATATATTTACCAATTGCGGCGAAGTGCTCAAATTCACTGCTAAGTTCTGGAAGGAATCTGTAAAACTGATAGGATCCTGCAAGAGCTTAGCTCAGTGTTTCATCTGAGTACAAACGGAGCCTCTGAACAAGTGAATGCCGTGATAGAACAATACCTACACTGCTATGTCAACTATCAGCGATCTAACTGGGCAGACCTCCTGTTGTTTGCTGAGGTTGCATATAATTATGCAGTCCGTAGTAACATGGGACTCATCCCTTTTAGAGTAGCTATAGGAGTGGAATTTGTATCTATGCCAGAGTACCCTAGGGAGTTCCCTTCCTCAGTAAGCTCGACTGATGGGTTGATTCCCTCCAAAATGCCTGGGAAAATGTAAAGCAAACACTAGCTAAAGTGACCAAAAGTCAAAAAATTCAGGCAGACAAGAAACCCTTCCACATAGGGGGGGGAATATATTTGTCTACAAAGTATCTTAAGCTGAAAGTACCTTGCAAAAACCTGGACCCAAAGTACATAGGATCTTTCCCCATAGTAAAATTCATAAACCCAGTCACAGTAGAGTTAAAACTACCTCGCCTATTAGGAAAAGTGCACCCTATATTCCACTGCAGTCTGCTTAAGCCAGTGGTGGGGTATGAGCAAAAACTGGCTATGATTGCCCCAGGTCCAACTATAGTGGGTGAGGGGTGAGAAACACTATGAAGTTAAATGGATTCTGGATTCTAGACTATACAAGAGAAAACTCCAATACCTAGTCCAGTAGAAGGGATATTTAATGTTTACCAGATGGGTAAAAGTGCAGAATGTGAGGGCAGATAGATTAGTAGGGAAATTTCATGCAAAATATCCCCAGAGGTCAAGGGGCTCTTCCTGGAGACCAATCGCTCCCCCCTCCCCCTCCAAAAATAACTAATGTATATGCTTAATATTTTCCAAGTGCTTCTTACTTTCTAGGGGATGTCCAACTATCAGCTGATGAAGGACGGGAGGATAGAATTCATTCTTTAATTTGGCAAAAACCACGGGAAATAGCTAGAGTTGGTTTTGCTTCATGAGTGCTGAAATGATGTACTCAATAAAGTTATGCTTAAAGAGATCGGATTGTCTCAACTTGCTGGCTTGGTTGGATTCGTCAGTCGGAACTTTGACATTGGCTTTAAGGAAACCTTGAGAAGCACTCCAGAACTATAAGAAGAGCTCTTTCTGAACTATAGCACTCAAGCTGAGTTTATACAATGTGTTGAACGTCAAATATTGGTTAGCAACATATAGTTATAGTATATTATAATATGTGACTGACTACTTCCCATTTTTAGAAGTGGCTAGATTCTCATAATTAACATATAAACCACGCTTTAGCTACTTTAGCATATTGTCTGAGTGCAAGATCTGAAGGTCTGATGATATTTATTAGAAAACTAGACAAACATGATCTGTTAGGTCATTGTTCAAAATATTTCTTTCGCTAATCTAAGAACTGACTTGGGCAAACAAAGCAGCAGTGTGAATAGGAGCGGCTTCCAGATTCCTTGTGAGCTTTCACATTTACTTTCCTTGTGGGAAGCTGGCAGGGAGCATTGGAAATTATGATCACATTGAAAACTTTGTGAATTTTCAAACGCATGGGAGTAATGATTCCCAGATTTTGGATGGATTTTTTTAGGATAACACATCTGAGATACAAGCGATTCAAAAATTGTTGTCCTATGAAGCAATAACTGAAGGCTACAAGCAAACAGTAAAGTTTTAGTAGTATATAGATTCTTAGCCTTTCCCTATAGAATAATTCTTAAAGTTCTTCGAAAGAACACAGGAAATATCAGCATGAAGTAGTTAAATGAACAGATTAATATACAAGTACTCCTGAGTTACAACAGTTTATTTTGTGACTGTTCGAAGTTACAATGGCATTGAAAAAAATGACTTATGACTGTTTTTCAAACTTGCATCACCCCCATGGTCACATGATCAAAGTTCCAATGCTTGGAAATGGACTCGTATTTATAACGGCTGCAGTGTTCGGGGGTCATGATGTGATCACCTTTTGCGAACTTCTGACAAGCAAAGACAATGGGGAAGCCAGATTCACTTAACAACCATGGCAAAAAAAATTGTAAAACAAGGCAAAATTCACTTGTCTTACTTAGCAACATAAATTTTTGGCTTAATTGTGGTCATAAATCAAAGACTTCCTATACTGTCTGTCCCCCACTCTGCTTTTTATTCAGGGTACCTGAATGAGACCTAACTAAGAGAAAGATTTTCTGGCAGAATCCAACAAGAGCCAAGTTTAACTGAACAAAATGCACATTTTAAAGTACTTTTGATCTTATGCTGAATATTTTTCTCAACTAATTCCACACTGGCTTGAGTCTCAGCACTTGCTATTTCAGGAAAATAAGATACAGTTTTATTTAATAAGTCTATCACATAAACAATTATTTTATTTTCTGGATATTCTATATGGGAAAGTGGTTAGTCATCTAGCACAAAGTTCTCCATTAAGGCAAAGAAGGTATCTACTATTGCTTCCCCTCCCCCTTCGGCAGGGTCTGGAGTTGGGGTAGTTGAAGAGCAGTTTCCTTTAATATTTCAGCTTCCAATGCAGAATGTTCTCCATTAAGCACTGGAATGAATCAAACCACACCATAACTGGGCACAAAGATCCTCTTTTTTTTGAGTGAGACCTCACATGAACCACAACATTTGAATAATATTCTTGCACTTTTGACCCAGTCATATCAAATCACATACAGGGAATATCAGTAATAGCCAAGCAAGGAATAACATTCACCCAATATAAGGACAGTTCATTTATTTTCCCTCTTCTCCCAGGATTTCAAATCGATCTTGGCCTCAATCCTAAACTCATCCTTCAAACATATAGTAAACAATACAGAGAAGTATGTTTCTGAACATGGGCAGTAGTCTCTTTTGGCCATTATTTGAGCTACTGGGCAACCTACCGATTTCTGAGACTTCCAGGTCAAGAGGATACCAGATGGCTTGAATTCTTACTTAATACTTCCACGGATGAAATCCAAATTCAGAACATATCCTACTTTCTAAATGCTGCCTTAGCAAATAGCACTTATACGCCCTTCCATGTAACCCCCTGTGCAGCCTGTGTTTATATTTAGAGTGATAGATGAAGATGCCCAGAGCTGGGGTATTTCTGCTTTTAAAGCCAAGATTCAAGTCATCCTCTGAAGCATGAAGAGGATGGAGTCTTAGCTCTCTGTAAGCCCTAAGCAGCTTCTTTGTCATCTCAGCCATGTCCTTTACCTCTTCTTGCACATGCAGTTGGTCCACAGATACCCCATTTCCCTCCCAAGCTCTCTTCTACTTTCCCGTGTCCCCACTTCTCTCTCCAGCCCTTCTTTCCCTTTCCACATTGTAACATTGTGACCCGCTATAACCACCGGGGACTTAAAGAAGGAAGGAGGGGGGGGGGGTTGCTTTGTTTTTGGGGGGGGAGGGAGGAGCACACACATAGCCAAACATTCCTTCTGCCAAAGATGTGATAGCAACAGCAGTAGCAGTAGCAACATATAATTTTCCCTCAGGGTCGTCGAAGCAAAGCATGAATAATTAGCCATGCAAGAAGACATGGAAGTTAAGGAACTCATCCTGTACCAGGGAGAGAAAAGAGCAGAAGACGATTTGTGAGGCATGAAAGCTGCCAGCCAGCAACTGGGATTTTGTTGCCTACTTACTGTTTGATGGTGTGAGCAATATCCCACCAAAGACCCTTTTAGGGTCCAATTTTCTCTCCCTTCTAACTGGCTTCGGGAGTGGGAGCTTGGAGACGAGCTGTGCCTGTTGGCAGAACAGCTGCTGTTGCCTTCAAATGGTCATGGTGAAACCTGAGGCCCTCAGGCTTCTTCAGGTAGCATCCTCCAATCTCTCAGCTTTGGCATTCACTCCTCTGGGCAGCCAGTCAAGTATCAGATAGTCCTGCAACTCGGCTGCTCTACTTTGTAATGTGCTGGATGGTACAGCCTTCCACAAAGGCTCCTAGAAGGAATATGTTTCTCTACCCCTATCAAAAAGAAGGAAATACTTGGGGATGGTGGATTTTGTTCCCCTTTAAAACCAGGTACTTCCTACCTTCTCCACTTCCACTTGCTCTTAAAACTAACGAGGCAATTGAGAAAGGCAGTCTTCTTCGTTCTAGTGGCTCTGATCCTCCTAGCTTCCCCATTATATCTCTTATTGCTATTTAAGTGGTGCCATTTGGCAATAGCGTAGTTACAATTAATTCTGTATTTCTTATAATTTTTCTATAAAATCCATCCTGGTGGGTAAGATATATGACTTTCAGGAGTAAATCCTAGTCAGAGTCAAAGTCAATTCCTTTGCCTAGCTATCGCTCTTATATTTGTATACGGGTAGTTCTTGACTTATAACTACACCTGAGCCCAAAGTGTTGCTTTGTCAGACAGTTGTTAAATGAATTTTGCCCCATTTTATGACTTTTTTGCCACAGCTATTAAGTGAACTGAAGTTATTAAGTTAGTAACATGGTTGTTAAGTGAATGTGGTTTCCCCATTGCTTTTGCTTGACAGGACACAAAAGATTGTCACATGACTGCAACTGTCTTAAATATGAATCACTTGCCAAGCATCTGAATTTTGTTTTTGTTTTTATATTTTATTTGTTTCATTTATATAACATATAAAAATTCCATTTCAATCAAACAGTGTGTTGTCTGAGTACAATTGTTTTTAGACAATCATAATCAAAATGTTTACAGTAGTATTCATCAGAATAATATTAATATTATAATAACAATAATATTTAACATAGCTACTTTAACAAATCTCCATTTTAACATTTATCCTTTTTATATCCCCATATTTCTAACTTTTGTTTTTATTATCTAACCATTGGCAAAATAGGTCCCATATCAAGAAATATTCAGTTTTTTCTTCTTTGTCCTTAACAGTAAGCGTTAATCTATCTATTTCTGCACATTCTAATATTTTCTTAATTACACTCTCATCTTTTGGGATCTCATTGTTCTTCCATTGTTGTGCAAATCTAATTCTGGCTGCAGTTAATACATGTAAAATTAAATATATAGATTTATCATATTTTTTCTGACAGGATGCCCAATAAAAATATTTCTGGTTTCAAATCTATATGCTGCTTTATAATTTTTTCCAACCAAAAATATATTTTCATCCAATATTTTTTAGCTTTTGGGCAATACAAACCAGGTATCTGATTGTACTTCCAACATTTAGCAGATTTATCTTTAAACATTTTTGCCAGTCTTGTTGGTGCAAATTACCATCTATAGAACATTTTAAACAAATTTTCTTTATATGCAGTTGACATAGTCAATTTAACATTTCTATCCCAAAATTTCTGCCATTTATCCACTTCTATTGCATATCCAAAAATTTTAGCCCAAACTATTATTGTCTGCTTTACCTGCTCACTTTCCAGTTTAACACTTAATAAGTAAAAATATACTGTATTTTCTTTATCAGTTTTTCATCCGTTCCAGTTAATATCTGGTCCAATTCTATTAATTCTTTATTAAAACCATATGCTTTAGCATCTTTCTCATATCGATATAGTATCTTTATTTGTGGCCACCATGCGATGTTCATCCCTTGACTACTAAGTTTTTGCTTAGTTTTTAGTTCCCCTTTTTCATTCAGAATATCTTTATATCTTACAATTTTTTCAATATTAATAACATTAGGATGTATCAATGCTTCCATTGTGGAAAGCATCTGAATTTTGATCATATGACTATGGAGATGCTGCAATGGTTGCATGAAAAACACTTACAAGCCACTGTTTTCAGTGCTGCTGTAACTTTGGTTACTAAATGAATCATTGTAAGTCAAGGACTATCTGTATTTTATTTATTCATAATCATGCTGTTCTTCAATATCTCTTCACTCAACTTTTATTTCCTACCAGCGGACCATTTGTTTGTTCACTGTAGCTGAAGCAACTGCAATTTCTCCCTCTCCCCTTCTATTAAAGAATTGAGATACATGTGAACTAGAAACTATTTTAAAAGAAAAGAGGTGTTTCCCAGACAGGGAGGAGGACTCAAGTGGGAAATTAGCCTTGGATCATTTTGTGGCTGCAAGAGATCTAGGAATGACACCACCTATAGTAGACTGTATAGAAACCTATCTACAGTATAGATAATATAGTATATATATATATATATGGCATTCAGCTTTGTTCGGGTATTTTCCCAGGTCATTGTAGTTGTGCTTTTAAAGTTGTAGCAACGTTTCAGCAGAATCTCATCTGCCATCATCAGGCTTCTGTATAGTGTTCATCTGTGAGTCAGACTTTTACAGTGGTTTCAGATTTAAATTTGGGGCAGCCTATTGCTGTGCCAGAATAGTTTTTCTTCACCCTGATTGGTTGGGAGTCTTGGTCTGTGTTTGTTGGTCTTGGAGCTTGCTGTGTTCTGCTTGATCGGTGTTTCTAATATCTTCTGTCTGTTTTTTGGCTCTTTTTGTCTCTTGATTGGCTGGGAACATTGTGTTACTTTATTGGAGGCCTTTAGTGCAGCTTGGCTCCAGGTAAATGGACAGCTATCATTAGTTAGGAAGCTAGGTTTCATCTGGGTGCCTGGTTGGGGTGTGTTTGAGCTGGAGGTATCAGGGGGGATCTGTCTGTGCCCAGGCGTTTGCCTGGCTTGTGGTATGGTTCTGTCTTAGGCCCAGTACTCTTCAATATCTTAAATGATTTAGATGAGAGAATAGGTTTTACATTTAGGCAAGAAAAACCAAATGTACAATAGCTGACTCAATACAATAACTGCATGTATGGATGTAGGAATCCAGGTTAGAGTCAGTAGACAATCACTTAAATATGAACCAACAGTATGTTGAAGCTGCCAAAGAAGCCAATGGACTCCTAGGCTGCATTAACAGAGATATAGCATCGGGTGTGTCTAGTTTAATGAAAAAAGGACTAGGCATGAGATGATAGCAGTGTTCCTATATTTGACGAGATGCCACAAAGAAGATGGGGATCAACTTATTTTCCAAACACCCGCAGGCAAGACAAAACGCAATTGATGGAAATTAATCAAGGAGAGAACCAGTCTAGAACTCAGAATAAGTTTCCTGACAGTGACAACAATTAACCAGTGAATCGGCTTGCCTTCAGAAGTTCCGGGTGCTCCTGACTTCCGGGTTGTCAGCTTCGGTGACAGCAGGGATTCGCCTTCTCTGCGATCCCTGCTGTGCTAGCAGCCTTGGTGCCTCCGATCCTGACGGATTTGGAGGCTAAGGCTGCCCTGTTGGGGCAGCTGAAGGGAGGATCCGGACGGGGGTGAGGGGATCGCAAACCCACCCCCCAGCCGGCAATAACCCCCTTCTCTCAAGACGGTGGAGCGGCGGTCTTTATGGCCGCCATAAAGAAGCCGGCAACTGGATAAAGAATGCGCAGGAGGAAGAAGGAGTTCTAAAACGAAAGTTTTTTCTTGGTCGAACTGGGACCTTAAGGACATATTTAACACCTGGGAAAGTATTGGCTTGGAAGCTATAATGTTTCCGATTGATGTTTTCAGCTGCGAAGAAAAGTGACGAAAAGGGGAAGTTACTCTCCCTCTCTTATGGAATTAACAAATGGACAAGGGAAACCAGCCTTTTGATAGAAGGTAAAACCTAAACTCCTTTGTTATAAGTGGGAAGGGAGAGGCTTGGGAAAACAAATTTTTACTCTAAGACTTTGCTGGAGGAGATGCCTTGAAGATAAAGAGAATAGAAATTAATTCTAAGAAAGATTTAAAGCACAGATTGGACGTTTCTTCTTTCCCTAATTTGACTTCACCCCTAGAAGAGAAACTGTAAAAAGAAGAAGCTTGTACTCTGCCTGGACTGTTTGATGACTGTGGGATTTTGGGAACTGTTTTAAGTTTGGAAATAACTGATTGGCTTAATAATAAGAAGAGGATACAGAAAGAGAAGAAGAAACAGTTCAAAATGGCTCTATCTCTTGATGAACTAAAAAAACAATATTTAAAAATAAAGAAAGAAGGCAAAGATGTTATGGGAGAAGCCCTTTGTTTTCTAGATATGGTGATTGTCATGTGTCAGCAAATTAAACAACAGCTGGAAGAAGCCGAGGAAGAAGAAGTGATTTTTAATGAACTAAACGGTGTGACTAAGAAAGAAAGGAGAAAGAGAGGAGCGAAAAGGAAGGACTTAAGAAATAAAAAAATGTTTATGAAAGAGAAAAAGAAGATGCAAAAACAACAGAATGCTAGAAAGCAAAAGGAAAGAGGAATGCAACAGAAAGGGGAAATCAAGAAGGCAGAGGTTTGGAGAGGAGGGGGTAGAAAGTTTAGGCAGGCTAAGAAGGAAAGGGAAAAGGGGGGAAAAGTTACAAAGGTATAAAACAAGATGGAGAAAAGGAAAAAAATTTTAGGGATAATGGGTAATATATGGGATTTTTTTTTTAAAAAAAGGGAGATTCTGCAAAGTACACATGAGTATTGTAATAGTGGTATTTGTATTAAAAGTAGATAATCAGAACTTTTTAAGATCTAATAAAAGACTAAAATATTAAGGTATAACTTTAAAAGGTTTAATAATGAATGATATTAAGTTTTAATAAAATACTAAAGGGAATGTTTAAAATATTAGTTTAAATATAGAGTTTAATGGATTAATGTGTTATGGATTTATTATTGTAGTATTGGTTTCTGAAATAGTAGAATGTACTAAGCAGAATCTGATTGGGATTTAGGTGTTATTTTAAATTTTAATTTAGGGGAATGATAGAAAGGCATCATACTCAGATTAGTGATTCCAGGGGAAACTATTCTTTTTTAAATTGGAAATGAGACAGATGTAAATGGAGAAATGGACAAAAGATATAAAAATATTTTTCTTTAAAGCAGATTAAATATATAAAACAGAATTAAGATGAGGCAAAAGTGGAGAGGAGTTGTATAATAGATATAGAATGGTAAATAAGATGGGTAATGGTATATAAGAATAGCATGAATTCAATTGAAGTCCATACAAAAAGAGGTAATCTGGGGCCAAGTTACTTTCTAGAAGAAAGTTTTATGTTTTCATGTTTATGTCTTATGTCTGTGTGTTTAATTAAGAATTAAATAATAAAATCTTGGAGGAAGACTAGATGAGAATAATTATAAACAAGCCAGAGGAATATATAAATGTGATGACTGAATAGCAGATAAATTAGAAAGGAAATATGATTGAATAATGATTAAAGAGAAAAAATGTGGAATTTGGTAAAGGGAATTTACGTGTTTATATGGAAATGGGATAAATTATAAGTACGTGATATAAAGCAATATGTTACCTGCCTTGTAAAGATCTACAATGGAAAGAGGTTTTATGTTTTTAATGTTTAATGATGTTTTGTTTTGTTTGTTTGTGAAGACCTCAAAGGTACCTTCCTTCTCTGTTATTCTTTTATTCTATTATTCTATCTTTTCCCAAGGTAAGGCAAGCAATGTGGGGAAATTCTATGTATTATATCTTCTTCTTCTTCTTCTTCTTCTTCTTCTTCTTCTTCTTCTTCTTCTTCTTCTTCTTCTTCTTCTTCTTCTTCTTCTTCTTCTTCTTCTTCTTCTTCTCTTCTTCTTCTTCTTCTTCTTCTTCTTCTTCTTCTTCTTCTTCTTCTTCTTCTTCTTCTTCTTCTTCTTCTTCTTCTTCTTCTTCTTCTTCTTCTTCTTCTTCTTCTTCTTTTCCCCCAGGTGCAGGATCCATTTTTCATATCACTTAACACCACTTTGGACAGTCAACTGCATCTCTGGGGTACAGGCCTGCAGCTTGCGCATCTTTATTGATGGTGTTTTGCCATCTGTGTTTTGGATGTGCCCACAAGGTCGCCGGCCATTGACTTCAAGTTGGTAAGCAGTCTTGCCAATGGTGGAAGGTTCTGCTCTCTGGACGTGTTCGTACCAGCAGAGCCGGCCTTGTCTCACCTTCTCTGTAACTGGTGCCACAGCAAAATGCTGTTGAATGGTGTTATTTGTGGTGTGGTCAAGAAGGGGTATACCTGATAACCGACAGAGCATTTGCATTTCCATGGCATGTATTACATAGGCATACTATATAATAAATTAGATGATGATGATGATGATGATGATGATGATGATGATGATGATAGACATTCAGACAGACAGACTGTTAGATACCAGGCATACCCCTTCTTGATCACATCACAAATGACAGACAGACAGACAGATGATAAAGAGTGAGTGAGAAACACAATGATTTTCAGAGGGAAAAATAAGAATCAACTCCATATTAAACATTTTGGAGTACTGTGATAAAATTGTGGCATATATAGTATATGATTTATTAGTAAAATACACATATGCATAAGGAAATGTATGGGTATTTCAAATCAGAGGAAATTAAAGAATGTACACTAAAATGGCAGGAATATCCAACACCCAGAAGACAAGTGTCAACCCTGAAGCTGGCTTGACCAAGGCCATTTTGAGGCTTCAGTGTTGCCACACTGGAGCTGAGAGATAGGGAAGGAGAAATTAAGATAGAGGGGGCTTGTAGTCAAAACAAAATACTTTCTCCTGGGAACCAAAGAGATTTCCATAGGTGGCCAGAAAGAGGAGGAGTGATGTCACCTGATACCCAAACGGGACCTTGATTGGACCACATGACTGACTGGGAAGGAGAAGAAACTTTTATTTTAAATTAGAAGAAAACCATAGGAATATTCAGAGTCAGTTTTCACCAGCTTATGCCAATTTAATATGTCCAATAAACTAATTCTTTGAGGAACTTTCTTGCCTCTGAGCTCTGTTTAGTGTGGATGTATTAGTTGGAATCCTGACAGGA
>NW_028262883.1:212339-234310 GCF_049901715.1 Pseudonaja textilis
TCTGAAATGCATCCATGTTGGCCGGTTCATTCCAGTTGGAATCCATACAAAGTAAATGAAATTCTGCAATATATTCCTGCAGGAGACGTTTCCCCTGATAAATGTCCCGTAATCATCTTGCTACTGTTTGAGTTTTAATTGGGTTTTCAAACATAACCCTCATTTGTTGCTAAAAACCCTGAAAATTATCCAATAAAGGGCTATCTTGAGTTAACAAGGGAGTAGCCCATTTGGCAGCCTGCCCAGACAAAAGGCTAATAATAAATCCTACCTTAGCCTGGTCATTTGGAAAGTCTTCAGGCCTCAAGGACACAAATAATTGACACTGCCCCAGAAATGCCGGAAACACGTTCATTTGTCCTGAAAATTTCTCCGCATGGATACCGGGCTTTTCCTCAAGGGAGGGGCTGAAGGAGCAGCAGGAATTTGCAAACTTGAAATATGATTCACCAACTGGGTTACCTGGTTACCTGGTTTTGGAGGGTCTGGTTACTTTGTAGCAGTTGGTTTATTTGCTGCTGTTGCTGCTCCACCAAATGCTGCAGTTGAGTTGAATCTATCTTGGTTTGAAGATGGTTGTTTGGGCCAGAAGCAAAAATGTTATGTCTCCCCTTTAAATGCAGGTGAGCAAAACGAAACAAAGCAGTTCCAGAAATATCACAAACCAGAAAGCAAACCCTCACAAGAGGACTGCTGAAGTATTTTCAGTCCTCAGCAATAAATCCAAACTCTTTCCGGCAAACCTGACGTGGCTATAAATCCCAAAGCCTCAAAGAGGTTATGTAAGCCACTAGATCCTTGATAAAATTCAGTGAGTGGCCTCCTCTCAGATAGATCATTGTTACAATTTCATATGAAACTTGATGTTAATTATGACTGCATCCATTTTATACACACAAACACAAACACCATCTCAGATATTCAGGATATGCTGAATTATCTTTTCATTAGTCTTCTAACACAAACTATTCAGCATAACCATTCTTAAATTTAGGGTGAACACTTTGGACAAATTTACTCTTGCTTCCTGAGATGAACCAAAGGTTTAATCTGCTATTTTCTTGCTGTCCTCAGAAGCCACTGTCAGATGGAACAGATTCATCCATATGCAGCACTGTGGATTACAGACCACCTGATCCTTTGGAGGAGAAAGCAGAAGGTGAAGAAAATATGGAGAATGATGATCCAGAGGAATGCTTCACTGAAGGTATCGTGGTCAGAAAGAAAGCTCCACTCATCAAATTTGCAGATGACACCAAGTTGGAGGGGAATAGCTAACACTTTAGATATAGATTCAAGACTCAGAAGGACCATGAACCCTGGGCCCTATTCAACAAAATGCAATTGAGTTGTGACAAAAGTAAGGACCTACACTTAGGCAAGAAAAATCACAGATATACAATAGGGGGTTCTTAGCAATTGTGAGAGATGTTTATGTGTCCAGGTGGACCACCATTTATATGAGCCATCAGTGTGCTGTAGCTGTCAAAAAAGCTAATGCAATTCTAGGTTGCATCAACTGAGTGATAATTTCAAGGCCACATGAAGTGATAGTCTGCTTTATACTGCACTGTTAAGTCCACACTGTGAATGCTGGTCACCATGATACAAAAAGATATTGAGATTCTAGAAAGAGTATAGAGAAAAGCAACAAAGATAATAAGTGATTTGGAGGCTAAATCATATGATGAATGATTGGAGGAACTAGTATGTAATTTAATGAAGAGAGGGACTGGGGATGATATGGTAGCAATCTTCCAATACTTGAGAAGCTGCAACAGAGAAGAGAAAGAGTGAACATTTTCTTCAAAATATAAGGGCAGGACAAGAAACAATGGATGGAAGATTATCAGAGATCCAACCTAGAAGGAAGGAGAAATTTACTGAAAGTGAGAACAATTAATCATTGGAATACCTTACTTCTGGAAGTTGTGGGTGCTCCATCACTGGAGCTTTTCAAGAAGAGACTAGATAGCCATTTGTCTGAACGGTATAGGATCTATTGATCTACTGATAGGAATGGCACTACTCATTTCAGAAAGGTTAGCGTAGCTGAGTGAATGTGGCCAGGTTGACATGGAGGATTAGGTGTAGTCAGATCAAGGTGGCTGACTTGGGGCAACTGAATTGGGGCAGTTGGATGGGCAGAACAAGGTGGATGCAACCATGTGGGTTGGCAGGGTGGGCATGTCCAAGTAGTCACAGAACAAGTCATCTTGGGAAACTGGATGTGGAGCCAACATGGCGCCCCACAAAACATGTGCTGGCAAATGGAAAGCAGGGAAGCACCAAAAATTTGAAAGGAAAGGGTGGATTTGTTCTCACCTCCCATTTGCAGGAACATTCCAGTTTTAAGACATCCCACGAAAATAAGACCAGGTTTTATATCTATATCTATCTATATAATATCAATGGTCTTATTTTCGGGAATGTCTCTGCAAATGGTGGGGGGAAGAATAAATCTACCCCATATATATACGAAACATAGTAAATAATTAACAATGAAATCCTACAACATAAAATGTAGCAAACAAGCAGCATTAAAAGGGCTAGCCAACTTCACGTAAGACAGGTTTATTTATCTATATTTGTTAATAACAATGGTTAAACATTCAGCATCCAGTCACTGGGGAGGCAAAGTGGGGTGACCTTCTCATAGATATCAAGTTCTCTATCAATCAATCAGAACACAACTTGAAGGGACCTCGGGGGTCTTCTGGTCCAACTCCTGCTCCTGTGCCATTTCGGACAAGTGACTACCCCGTCTTCTTAGAAACAGAATGCAGGATAAGACAAGGCTTGGGTTATCACTGTGGTTTTTCATATTTTTATGATTTATGTTCCTATGCTACTCTTACTTGTCATCTTGGCAGGATGGTCAGGTAAGGATCTCTTGCTTGATAAGTCCAAAGAAATGTTGTGCATATCTATAAATAAAAGGGATATTTGCCTAGTGTATGTTCAGGTAGACCAGGGGTGTCAAACTAGAGGCCTGTGGGCCAGATGCATCACGCGCAGGCCATGCCCACCTCAGCTTTGCCAACAGAAATAAAACAGTGTGTGATATGTCATGTGATGGCAACATGACGAATTTCACACCAGTAGAAAACATCAAGGAGAGTTGGGGGATGAAAAGGAAGCACTTGCCAAAATTTCAGAAGAAGAGGCGGATAAGAGGTGGCCGAAAGTCACACCCAAGGCAAAAATAACAGGAAAGAAAGAGAAAACTCATAAGCGGGTTTCTTCCCTTCAGAGGCTTGCTCAAGCATCCTGTTCACTCCTTAAGGAAGCCCTCCATCTTCCATCTTCCAACTCAGCTGCCTCCTTTGACATCTTCTGTTGTAGTGTATAATGGTGGTGAGGAACAGCCTGGTAAACTGGTCTTTCTTCTTAAATCTGGCAAGAAATCAGCTAGCCCCAACCATATAAAACACATTATCCGCGAGGAAGTGGAGGAGAAAAATAATCATAATGAACAAATTGAGGATGAACTTTGGGAGAAGGAACTTAAGAAGGAACAGGAATCAAACAAAAACCTTTTCAGGCACTTAATAATTGGAAGAAACAACTCCAGAATGCCTATTCTGGAGTCTGATACATCGAATGGACTGTTGCCTGAAAAACCATTATCCGATGAAGCAGATTGGGAGGATCAGGAAGAAACCACCTTTGCTCCCCTGATTACTGACGTTTTGTCAAGCACTGATAACTATTTTCTTCAGGGAGAGGCCTTTGAAGCTAAGGTGCGAAAACAGTTGGCACACCTGATTCTTAATGTACCTATGAGGAACCTGATTGCCCACTTGATCCGAATCATAAAAGTGAACTGTAGAGATCCGGGTACCCAAAATTCTTGTGCTTTACTCATCTCTAGAATAGGTCTTGGAATGAAACTCTTCTATAAAAGAAAAAAGGAAGCACTTGCCAAAATTTCAGAAGAAGAGGTGCTTAAGAGGTGGCCAAAAGTCACACCCAAGGCAAAAATAACAGGAAAACAAAAGAAAACTCATGAGTTGGAGATCCAAGAGAAAGTAGCCACAGAAATTCCAGAACACTCTGGTGAGATTGGCATGAGATCTGAAAGCCTTCTAGAATGGTCAAAGAGCCATCAGAACATAGTACAAGAAGATCATAAGCTTGGAAAAAGGCAAAGAGAAGATTTATTTCTTAGATTTGTAACAAAAAGGCGACAATTTGCAGAAAACACAGGAAAACATCAAGGAGAGTAGGAGGAAGAAGAGGAAGCATTTGCCAAAATTTGAGAAGAAGAGGCGGTTGAGAGGCGGCCAAAACTCACACCCACAGCAAAAATCAGAGAAAAACAAAAGAAAACTCATGAGTTGGAGATCCAAGAGAAAGCAGCCATAGAAATTCCAGAACACTCTGGTGACATTGGCATGAGATCTGAAAGCCTTCTAGAATGGTCAAAGAGCCATCACAACGTAGTACAAGAAGATCATAAGCTTGGAAAAAGGCAAAGAGAAGAGGATTTTTTTCGTAGATTTGTAACAAAAAGGCGACAATTTGCAGAAAACACAGGAAAACATCAAGGAGAGTTGGAGGATGAAAAGGAAGCACTTGCCAAAATTTCAGAAGAAGAGGCGGTTAAGAGGTGGCCGAAAGTCACACCCAAGGCAAAAATAACAGGAAAGAAAGAGAAAACTCATAAGCGGGTTTCTTCCCTTCAGAGGCTTGCTCAAGCATCTGTTCACTCCTTAAGGAAGCCCTCCATTTTCCATCTTCCAACTCAGCTGCCTCCTTTGACATCTTCTGTTGTAGTGTATAATGGTGGTGAGGAACAGCCTGGTAAACTGGTCTTTCTTCTTAAATCTGGCAAGAAATCAGCTAGCCCCAACCATATAAAACACATTATCCGCGAGGAGGTGGAGGAGAAAAATAATCATAATGAACAAATTGAGGATGAACTTTGGGAGAAGGTACTTAAGAAGGAACAGGAATCAAACAAAAACCTTTTCAGGCACTTAATAATTGGAAGAAACAACTCCAGAATGCCTATTCTGGAGTCTGATACATCGAATGAACTGTTGCCTGAAAAACCATTATCCGATGAAGCAGATTGGGAGGATCAGGAAGAAACCACCTTTGCTCCCCTGATTACTGACGTTTTGTCAAGCACTGATAACTATTTTCTTCAGGGAGAGGCCTTTGAAGCTAAGGTGCGAAAACAGTTGGCACACCTGATTCTTAATGTACCTATGAGGAACCTGATTGCCCACTTGATCCGAATCATAAAAGTGAACTGTAGAGATCCGGGTACCCAAAATTCTTGTGCTTTACTCATCTCTAGAATAGGTCTTGGAATGAAACTCTTCTATAAAAGAAAAAAGGAAGCACTTGCCAAAATTTCAGAAGAAGAGGTGCTTAAGAGGTGGCCAAAAGTCACACCCAAGGCAAAAATAACAGGAAAACAAAAGAAAACTCATGAGTTGGAGATCCAAGAGAAAGTAGCCACAGAAATTCCAGAACACTCTGGTGACATTGGCATGAGATCTGAAAGCCTTCTAGAATGGTCAAAGAGCCATCACAACGTAGTACAAGAAGATCAAAAGCTTGGAAAAAGGCAAAGAGAAGAGGATTTTTTTCGTAGATTTGTAACAAAAAGGCGACAATTTGCAGAAAACACAGGAAAACGTCAAGGAGAGTTGGAGGATGAAAAGGAAGCACTTGCCAAAATTTCAGAAGAAGAGGTGCTTAAGAGGCGGCCAAAAGTCACACCCAAGGCAAAAATAACAGGAAAACAAAAGAAAACTCATGAGTTGGAGATCCAAGAGAAAGTAGCCAAAGAAATTTCAGAACACTCTGGTGACATTGGCATGAGATCTGAAAGCCTTCTAGAATGGTCAAAGAGCCATCACAACGTAGTACAAGAAGATCATAAGCTTGGGAAAAGGCAAAGAGAAGAGGATTTTTTTCGTAGATTTGTAATGAAAAAGCGACAATTTGCAGAAAACACAGGAAAACATCAAGGAGTGTTGGAGGATGAAAAGGAAGCACTTGCCAAAATTTCAGAAGAAGAGGAGGTTAAGAGGTGGCCGAAAGTCACACCGAAAGCAAAAATCAGAGAAAAACAAAAGAAAGCTCATGAGTTGGAGATCCAAGAGAAAGCAGCCAAAGAAATTCCAGAGCACTCTGGTGACATTGGCATGAGATCTGAAAGCCTTCTAGAATGGTCAAAGAGCCATCAAAACGTAGTAGAAGAAGATCAAAAGCTTGGAAAAAGGCAAAGAGAAGAGGATTTTTTTCGTAGATTTGTAATGAAAAAGCGACAATTTGCAGAAAACACAGGAAAACATCAAGGAGAGTTGGGGGATGAAAAGGAAGCACTTGCCAAAATTTCAGAAGAAGAGGCGGATAAGAGGTGGCCGAAAGTCACACCCAAGGCAAAAATAACAGGAAAGAAAGAGAAAACTCATAAGCGGGTTTCTTCCCTTCAGAGGCTTGCTCAAGCATCTGTTCACTCCTTAAGGAAGCCCTCCATTTTCCATCTTCCAACTCAGCTGCCTCCTTTGACATCTTCTGTTGTAGTGTATAATGGTGGTGAGGAACAGCCTGGTAAACTGGTCTTTCTTCTTAAATCTGGCAAGAAATCAGCTAGCCCCAACCATATAAAACACATTATCCGCGAGGAAGTGGAGGAGAAAAATAATCATAATGAACAAATTGAGGATGAACTTTGGGAGAAGGAACTTAAGAAGGAACAGGAATCAAACAAAAACCTTTTCAGGCACTTAATAATTGGAAGAAACAACTCCAGAATGCCTATTCTGGAGTCTGATACATCGAATGGACTGTTGCCTGAAAAACCATTATCCGATGAAGCAGATTGGGAGGATCAGGAAGAAACCACCTTTGCTCCCCTGATTACTGACGTTTTGTCAAGCACTGATAACTATTTTCTTCAGGGAGAGGCCTTTGAAGCCTAAGGTGCGAAAACAGTTGGCACACCTGATTCTTAATGTACCTATGAGGAACCTGATTGCCCACTTGATCCGAATCATAAAAGTGAACTGTAGAGATCCGGGTACCCAAAATTCTTGTGCTTTGTGAACTACAGCAAGCTCCAGAAAAATGAAGAAACCTTCTGAGGAGGTAAAAGCAATCTAGATAAATAATTCGAACAGGTGCACTATCAAAGTATTACAAGATTTGGTTATCTAGATTCTTTGTGAAGCACTATGGGAGGGAGGGGTATATAAGTTAAAGTCCTACTACTTTCCTTCCTCAACTGCATTTTTCTAGCTGGAAGTAATCTGCAGTAATTTGTTTTAGTAGCTGGAGAATGATAGCCAGGCCCTACAATCTGATTTTCCAGTGAAAACAGATGGTATTCCTTACTATGACTCTGGTATAATTGGCTAAACCAAAGATAGATCACCTCTAGGAAAATTAAGGCCAAGGGCTTCCGAAGCTGATATAAAGAAAAGCACCGCCGACGATATTTTTGAAGAAGAAAGGATCTTACAGACAGTCACAACAAATATGGTTTTATTTTAATTGTTTTCCGTATTCTACCCTCCCCTTCCCTTACTTTTCCTTCTTTCCTCTCTCAAGCCTTCCTCTCTTTCCCTCTTGGCCTATGCTAAGGCCTGTTTGTCTTTTTGTTGTAATAATTCGTAGTTGTGTTGTTATTTTTAAAGGTAAAATTAATAAAGTTTTTTCTATAAAAATAATAATAATAATTAGAGGAAGCAATTCCAGAATTATTACTGAAGAGTCTAAAATTATGAACAAACTGTTGCCTGATGACACATATTGGGACTGTCATGGACACTCCACCTTTGCCGGCTAGAAATGGAAACAATATTCCTACAGTAAGCTCCCAAAAAATGGAGAAGTCCCCTCATAAGGTAAAAGCAACCTAGATAAGTAGTCCTAACAAGTGCACTCTTAGGAGTCTTACCAAGACTTGGTTACCGAGAAGTGCCTCTTTTTTTCCCCCCAGGAGACCAAATTGATGTAAATTATTTGCACATTCATTTCTGTAAAAGCAGTTACTGATCTAAAGTGAAAGCCCTTTTAGTTTGCTTATAGTAAGTAACGTGCGAACACTATTTCCCTGTATGATTCCCATGTCCATACTACGCAAGCAAAAGCGACATGCGTATTTATGTAAAATTCTTACAGATGCCGATCAGAATCTGGGGAAAGTGCCTATAACACAAGGGTAAGTAATTGAAACCTGAAAACAAAGAAAAACAGAATTAAAACAGAGATTTCAGATGAAATGATACGGTTTTAAGAAAACTGGATTAGTAGAACGATTGTTGCTTTTAAAGGGTAAGTGGACCCAAATATACTTTTCCCCACTGGGGAAGGGAGCTTTTTATGGATTGGAAGAACTGCAAGAGTCTGCAATATCTCTTGTGTAAAGATGATAACTTGTCTTTAAAGGAGAAGGATTTATAGAACAATGGTAGAGTCCAACGTTTCCTCCACAAGATGATGATGGACCATTGTCTCTGGAGGTATTTATCAACTTAATTCCTGCTTTTGAATGTTGACACCCTATTTTAAAGGGACAGAATGGATACTGTAATAAATATCTATAAAGATTTTGTTAATAGTAAATTTGGCAAAAGTTTCCTAAACAATAGGTGAAAATGGAACTTTGACAATAATATACAGTACATATCTATATTCAAACAATAATAAATAAGATCTACTTTAATTGAGATTTTTTGTAATAATCCATACACAGCGTTGCACATAAAGAAATAATCATCGCTTTTTTTACCTAATTCCTAGCTACTTTTTAAAAATATTTTTTACCTAGACACATATGATTTCTCCCATGTCCTAACAGCAATAATACTTTTCCCATCTGCATTTATAGTATATTTGGTCAGTGGTTAATATTTTTTATAAAATTTATGATTTGCTTTCTTTAATAATTTCGAAGTGGGTTTGTTATGGGCTTGCATTTTCTGCCAATGTTTTTTTTTCCTGATATAATCTAATGGGTATTTTGTCAGGTTTTGTGGGGATAATAGACGCTTTGCATACAGACTTCAGACTCTTCCATCTGTCTGGTATTCAGCAGACAAGATAGATAGAGAAAAGTGGCCAAGGAAAATGACAAGATTGCTTGGTGGGAAACAAAAGTTCTGAAACTTGCATTTGTCTTGCCTTAAGTTTACCATGAAATGGTAAAGGCCTCTGGTATGGCGAAGTATAAATTAATAATAAACCAGGATTCTAAGTTCAAGGTAATAAAACATGCTTAAAAACATATTATGGATTAGTAAACTAACTTCAAGAAATGGGTTTAGATTATAGGTGTTGCTAAATTTTTATAGGTGTGGTGATTGGGCTAAGACATTCAAAGTAATCAAATTCTAGCTTAACATTATTTATTTTATGTTTATTTATTTGATTTGTCAATCGCTTACAAGATAATAGGTATAAGTATAAACATGAGTAGGAATACAAGAAATAGGTACGAATAAATGGAGACAACAGGATAGGGACAGTGGCCAGGATGGTGCACTTATGCACGTCTCTTACAGACCTCTTAGAAATGGGGTGAGGTCAATAGTGGATAGTTTGAGGTTAACAGAGTTGGGGTTAGAGGATGTAACAACAGAGTCAGGAAGTGCATTGCAGGCATTGACCGTTCTGTTGCTGAAGTCATACTTTCTGCAATCGAGTTTGAAGCGATTTACATTGAGTTTGTATCTGTTGTGTGCTCTTGTATTGTTGTGGTTGAAGCTGAAGTAGTCATTGACTGGTAGGACATTGAGCAAATAATTTTGCGTACCACACTTAAGTCTAACTGTAGGCGGCATAATTCAAGGTTGTCCAAGCCCAAAATCTCAAGCCTGGTTATATAAGACTACAACAAGCCTCTGTTGTGAGCAGAGGAGTGTAGTACTCTTCTTGTGAAATACTTCTGGACTTGCTCAATTGTATTAATGTCCAATATGCAGTGTAGATTCCAGACTGATGAGCTGTATTTTAGTATTGGTCTGTCAAAAGTTTTGTATGCTCTAGTTAGCAATTCAATATTTCCAGAGGGGAAACTTTGTAAGATTAGATTTATAATTCTTAATGCCTTTTTGGCAATGCTGTTACAGTGAGCTCTGGCGCTTAGGTCCTTTGATATGAGAACTCCAAGGTCCTTGACAGAGTGAAGATCATCAACAAGGTCATATCCACCTAGTTTGTATTTGGTGTACTGATTTTTTTACCAATGTGTAGGACAGAGCATTTGTTGGTCGAGATTTGGAGTTGCCAGATGTTTGACCATTCTGACACATAATCAAGGTCGCTTTGAAGGATAGTAACATTGTCAATGGTGTAGAATAGTTTTACGTCATTTGCAAAGAGGACGCAGTTGCTTATAAAGTGATTGCAAAGGTCATTTATATAGAGTATAAAAAGTGTGGGACCTAGAACGCTGCCTTGGGGACACCACTGTTAACTGCAGCAGGGTTTGATATAGCACTCCTTATTTTTACTATTTGTTGCCTGTTTGACAGGAAGGCAGTAATCCACTTATGAAGGGATCCGGAAATTATCTGAGAACTAAGCTGTTACAGAACAGTCCGATATATATTGATGAGTACTAGTTGCCTTCTAGATCACTAGTCAGGATGAAGAAAACCTATCTTCCATTTTGCTTCTCTTTGTTTAACCTTACAGATAGCAAAGCAGAGAATGCTACAAAGAATTGGCAGGAATGGCAAACTTATTTATGTCCTATTGGCTCTTTCATTGACAATGTTTATAATGATTATTATTGCAGTACCCTTTATAATAAGGTAAGCTGAAGTATTTTACTAGAGATCCTTATATTCATTTATTAACCCACTGTGGAGTGACCATTCAGTTACAATGGCACTGAAAAAAGTGACTTATGACCATTTTTCACACTTACAATTGTTGCAGCATCCCCACAGTCATGAGAAGGTAGGTGAGGAGATGCGTGCCTCGGTGTGAGTGATATTGAGTTGGCCACATCCAGCCAATAACATGACCACCCAGCCATGTCCATCCAGTCACATGACCACCAAGCCAGGCCCACCACCTAAGCCACACATACAGAACCGGTTGTTAAGAATTTTGAATCCCACCCCAGGGTGGTACCATATGTTTCCCTCGAATCTTGGCAACTTTAAACTATTTTCAATGCTGAACGAACACTAAACTTGAGATTGCCAGGTGGGCATGTACGACGGCTATCCACAAAATAGATTACGTTTTCGCCTGTAGCAAGAAGGGGCGGAGCTAGCGCGGTCATCTTTGGTCTGTGTGTCCGCCGCTCAATCTGCATCTAGTCATGCTAGTGGGAGGTTTGTATCGTTGCCCGTTATTTCACAGCAAGCATTTGAAATGTGTGCTGCAATTGAAAATCCTGCGAGTTGTGAGGTGTGATCAGTGATAAATTTTTTGTTGGCAAAAAACCATAAACCGATTGAATTTTTTTGGCAACTGTGTGAAGTGTACGGGGACCACATTATCACTGAAGGTGGAGTGCATGTATGCCATACTTTTTTTTGTACATTGCCAAAGGGTTTTATCTAGGCTAAGATCTCACTATTTTTCTTTTTAATTGTTTGTTTAAGGATACTTCTGGATAGGATGGACAGAGGTACACTTGAAAAACAGGTCTGTAAATGCAGAAGCACTGGTGATCTGCTACTTAGTTCTCTTATTGGATCTGAAAAGCATGGCCACACATTTCCAAAAGTATTACAGATATGGCTTAGGAAAGCCTGAATTACCGAGTCTTAATAATAATACAAATTAAAGTGTGCCAGAATGCTGAGTTTTTAAAAATTTTGCAAGCCCCCTGGAATCACTTAAAATCATTTGGGAGCATATTAAACTCAGTGAGCTTACTTCCAAGTACATAGCAGAGGTGGTATTCAGCAGGTTCTGACCAGTTCTAGAGATCCAGTAGCAGAAATTTTGAGTAGTTCAGAGAGCCAGCAAATACCACCTCTGAATGGAGATTTTACAGCATCCTTCCCCTGCTATGTCCACCAAGCCACACCCTCAGAACTGGTAGTAAAAAAAATGTGAATCCCACCACTGATAGGAAGGTGTGGGAAAGAAGGTTAAAAGGTAGGTGGTGGCAAAGAAACATTGTTGGGGTCAAGATTGTTCTTCCCTCTGTCCTGAGATACAGTCGGAAACTGGTGTCGGAAACAATAGAATCATTTTTTTTATTTTTCTCATTCGTGATAATCCAACTGTGTAATTTCTTTGTTCTTAAACTGCACCCAAATCCTAATTAGATTTTGTAAACCAATTAACTAAAAGGTGAGCAGAATTGGAGATGACCTTAACTTTCTCATACTTTCAATCATCCAGCTTAGGACATACAAAGCAAAGGAACATTTTGTGGATATGAAAAATTAGATCTCCTCAGACAAAAAAAAAATTCTGAAAAAAGGTCCTTTCCCTGAAGTCTTGCAATCTAGTAGGAGCTCGGCGGAGTGCCTTTTTCTGGGGCTGTTCATACCTTATGGAACCTTCTCCCCTCCAAAGATTCAGCAAACCCAGGTACAGGGATGGAAAAAGAATATCTGGTGGTGAAATATCCCAAGGGGATGATTGAGGAGCCTGGTTTGTGTTTTCATTTTATGGTTTAAGAGTTATTAAATTTATTGTTATCAATACCCAGAGTTTTGTTTAAGATGGACAGCCATACAAATATTTCTTAGAGGTAAATGTGCAGCATTTGTTTCTGTTATGTATTGTATATAGTGTATAATTGTCAGTTGAAGTTCTCATTCTGGTCCTCTGTTGGAGCGGGAAAATACTCTCTCCTGATTGGATGTTTGGCTAATCAGTTTCATAAAAAAGGAGCCGAGTCAGCCAGGGAGTTCGGTGGCCTCACAGGGGATACTAATTAGCTTTTCCAGCAATGGCTGTTTTCTCTAAACATGAGCATACACCACTGCAGAGCCCATGTTTGTAATATTGTTTTGAAAATAGATTTGTTTACAACTGTCAAATCGAACAAAAGCTGTACATGAACAACAAACCATACAAGTTGCAAAAAATTTTTTAGACATTGTTGTCCAACAAACTGCAATTTCTGCTCTTCTTTATTTATCAAACTTCCAGAAGTCCTTCGGCCTCTTCCTGTTGAAATAATGCGTGTAACTACACATACTGCAAAACTATTACTAATGTTGTTTTCCTGTTTAAAATGTGGAGCACTATACCAATTCTTCTGCATTTTAGCTGAAATGAAATTATTAAAAAAATTTAGAGTGCTGTTTCCAACACAATTGAGTAACTGAGCAGAGTACTACACAATTAAAATAGCATGAAATCCAAAATAAAACATTAAACAATAAAACTATTATTCTTCTCTAAAATATAAAAGATAAAGAAGGAATGGAGTTTTTTCCCCCTTGATTTCTTTTTGTGTTGCTTCTTTGCTAGTATGCAGGACATACAAAGTAAAGGTACCTTTAGTGGATATGAAAAATTAGCTTCAAGCTTCAATTATTTTTAGGTGGTTTTCCCGTTGCTCAGATCTAGATCTCCTCAGATAAAATATATGTCATTTCTGAAAATCTAGCCTAGCAACATTGCAATTCATGGAGAGAATATAAGAACTTGCACACAAATACCTGACATTCCAGATTTTCTTAATATATTCAGTTTGGTGGATCATATTTTCCAATTTATGTTAAAATACATCATGATGTTTTCATATTAGATTGATTAAACAGAATCTGGAACTGCAGATTTAGAAGTCAGTCTGTCAAAGAAGCTGGTATCTCGAAACCAAATTAAATAGCACTGAGACTTGTATACAACCCCGCAGTGCTTTACAGCACTCTCTGAGCTGTTTATGTTGTAGAGCAGCGGAGGAACGAGGCTGAGCCAGAGTGAACGTTAAAGGCTTTATTGCAAGAATAAAGGGCTGCCGCGTCTGCCTTCTAACTTGGCAGGTTAGCTGGCGGCAACGGGGCTGACACTGCTCGACAGCCGCCTTTTATAGCCGGCTGTCAAACAGTGCCAGCCAATGGGAGCGGCTGGTGCTCCCGCTCAAACAGCGGACCTGGTTGGGGACTCCAACCAGTCCCAAAGACATAACACTCCTTTCCCCCAGCTGGGAGCATGCATAGTCCTTCAGGTAGGTTGGTTGTCTGCGCTGGCGGCAGGAACGTCGGAGTCCAGGCAAGTTGCTGGCTGGCGTCAAGTCCTCGCCCCCAGGAAACGTCTCGGAGGTTGTTGAGGAGCGGGCCCGGTCGGGTGTGGTGCTCTGTGAAATAGGTAAGTCCCCCTGTTCAGGCTGACCTTGGTGAGTCGCTTGGTCCGGACGGCAGACAGGTTCGCTTGGCTGTTGGTTCGGGGTCCCTTGTTGGTAGCCCGGGTCCTCCAGCAAACTCTCTTGGTCGATGGGGTAGATCGGGTCCTGCAGGGAGCTTCCGTCTGGGTAGACTGGTTCCGGCAGGGAGCCCTCGGTGCTAGGAGATTGGGCTGGATAGGTATCAGCTGTGCTTCTCCATCGCCTTCTGAGCTGGTCCACGTGTCTACGCCACAGGCGTCCATCTTCCAGGAGGACCCTGTAGGATCTGGGACCTGTGACTGACACAACTTGACCAGGTACCCACAGAGGGTCCCCTGCATAATTTCTGGCGTAAACCAGGTCATGCAGGGCAAAGTCCCTGACCAAACTGTCAGATCCTATTGGGGTGTCTGGGCAGTAGTGGGGGTGCAACCTGTCCAGGGTGGTCCTAAGGCGTCTCCCCATCAAGAGCTCTGCTGGGGATTTATTTGTAGTGGTGCATGGCGTCGTATGTTGGCTCAGGAGGTAACGGGACAGTTTGGAGTGCCAGTTTTCCTGGCCAAACCTGGCAAGTGCCTCTTTTGCTGACCTGACTGCCCTCTCAGCCATCCCGTTGCTAGCTGGGTGAAAATGGGCTGTAAGGATGTGTCTGATGCCCAAGTTGGCAACGAACATACTAAACTCACAAGACATGAACTGGGGGCCATTGTCAGACACCAGCGTATCAGGGAGCCCATGGGTAATGAAGAAATGGGTCAGAGCCTTAACAATTGCTTGAGTGGTTATTGAAGGTAGTAGGGCCAAGTCTATCCATTTGGAATAAGAGTCTACTACAACCAAGAAGGTCCTTCCATGTACTGGTCCAGCCAGGTCGATGTGCAGGCGAGACCAAGGACCACTAGCACTTTCCCACTTGGTAGGCGTGGCTGCCGGTGGGGCAGCCCTGGTTTCTTGGCAAGGTTGGCATGAGCTTACCCAGCTGGAGATTTGGGCATCCATGCCGGGCCACCAAACATAGCTGCGGGCCAGAGCCTTCATCCTTACGATGCCCAGGTGGCCCTCGTGAAGTACCTTTAGGATGGGTACACGAAGAGTGGCTGGGATGACTACCCTTGTCCCCCACAACAGACATCCTTGTAGTTTCGACAATTCCTGCTTACGGGTTTTGAAAGGAGCAAAGTCAGAGGTGTATTGTGTTTCAGGCCACCCCCTTCCCACCCAGTCCATAACTTGGGCAATTATTCTGTCTTTTTTTGAGTGCGCAGCAATGTCCTCGGCTGTAACCGGCAATTTAAGTTCATTAACTTCAAAGATGGCATGAACAGGTGCTGGGTCTTCAACTGGGACTGGTAGGGGGCAGCGACTAAGGGCATCAGCGTGACTCAAGTTTTTTCCAGGGCGATGCACCAACTTGAATGAGTAAGCGGCCAGGAACAAAGTCCACCTGGTCATTCTAGGTGATAGCACCTGTGGGGTTTGCTTATCCCCTGATAAAAGCCCCAGGAGTGGTTTATGGTCAGTTATAAGTTCAAAATGGTGCCCAAACAAAAATTCATGAAACTTTTTACTGCAGCTACTGCAGCCAAGGCCTCCTTATCTATTTGACTGTAGTTCCTTTCTGCAGTAGAGAAGGTCCTAGAGAAGAAGGCAGTTGGTGCCTCGGAACCGTTGGGAAGCCTGTGACTCAGAACAGCCCCAATCCCAAAGGGGGATGCATCAGCAGCTAGGACCAGGGGAAGTCGTTGATCATAATGGATTAAAACTGCATCGGATGTGAGTAAGGATTTGACTGACTTGAAGGCATGGGCTTCTTTGGGTCCCCAATGCCAGGGGGAATCTCTGTCTAACAGTCTGTGTAAAGGTTCAGCAATGGATGCTTTGTGCGGAAGAAATGAAGCGTAAAAGTTTAGTAGCCCCAGAAAAGCTTGGAGCTCCGTCTTGTTAGTTGGTGTGGGCGCCTCATGGATAGCTTTTACTTTGGATTCGACTGGGTGAATGCCAGAGGCATCTATCCTATACCCCAGAAAGTCCACTTGCCTAGTGGCGATAACGCACTTCTCCCTTTTAAGTTTAAGGCCATGCTGCCTAAACTTCTCTAGGACTGCTCTGACCCTTTGTATGAGCTGAGGTCTGTCAACTGCTGAGACTAAAATGTCATCGAAGTAAGGGACAACCCCCGGGAGACCTTGGAGAATCCTTTCCATGAGGGATTGGAATATACCCGGGGCTACACTTACGCCGAATTGGAGGCGTTTGCACTTGAATGCCCCTCTATGTGTGACTATGGTTTGTAATTCAGCTGTCTGATCATCAACAGGGAACTGTTGGTATGCCTGGGACATATCTAATTTGGCAAAGATGGTGCCGGGTTCGAAGATGTGTAACAGGTGTTGAATAAAGGGACAGGGTAGGCGCTGACCTGTAGATAACGATTGAGGGTGGTTTTATAGTCTGCGCAGATTCTTATGCTGCCATCTTTCTTGAGTGGGGTGACTATGGGGGTCTCCCATTTGGCAAAGTCAGTTGGCTCTAACACCCCTTGCTTCAGTAACTTATCTAATTCTAAATCTAACTTAGGACGGATGGCAAAAGGCACTCTGCGTGGCTTAAGGCGGAGGGGAATTGCCTGGGGGTCCACAGTGAAGGAGATGGGGGTGCCAGAATAACAACCCAGCTCGCTGCTAAAAACATCAGAGTAGTCTGAGAATAGGGCGTCTACGTCAGAAGTTGAGACAGCATGGATCCCAGTTACACTAAGGCCGAGGGAGGGGAACCAATCTAGCCCCAACAGACTGGGGAGGGCACCATTAACAACCACCAAAGGCAAATGGCCTTTAAAACCTTGGAACTGAACTAAAAACTTGCCTTTCCCGAGGACAGGGATGTTCTTGCCCTGGTAGTCCCGCAGTGTCAGGTGGCATCTCTGCAGCTTCTTCTTTGAAAATCTGGGATGAATCTTCTTTAGGGTTTCCCAGGAGATGATCGAAAGTGCAGATCCCGTGTCTACCTCCATTCTGCAAGGCTTACCTTCTAAAGAAACAGAAATACTGATTTTATTAGGAGTCTTGGAAGTATGGTTCGTGTGGTAGCAAGTATGGCAGTCCTCCACTTGCCTTTGGAAATTAGCAGGTGGTGGAGGTCTCTGAGGGAGGTTTCGCCCTGCTTGGCAGACTCTGGCTAAGTGGCCTTTCTTCTGACAATTTAGACAGATGGCATTCCTAAACCTGCAGGATGCCCTAGAGTGGGAACCCCCGCAAGCTAGGCAAATGGGAGGTTGCTTGGGGGTGAAGTTGTTTCTCTGCCCTGCTCCTTCCTGTGAAGGCTTTTGTTGTCTAAGGCGGTTAATGTCTGTTGAGTCTATGGGGTCTTCTTCAAGGGAAACTTCCTCTGAATGAATAGTGGAGCTGCTGGGTCTTAAAGGAGTTCCTTGAATCTCAGCTGCTGATTGGGCAGAGAGCTCAGCAGCTTGGGCTTCTTCAACGGCTAAAGCTAGGGTTAAATCCTTTTTTGCTAGCAAGCGTCTTTGAAGCCTAAGGTCTCTAACCCCACAGACGATCTGGTCTAATAGCATGTCCTCTAGGTAGTCTCTGAACCCACACTGTAAGGCAGCTGTCCTCAGAGCTGCCATATACTCATTAATTGACTCCCCCTCAGCCTGTCTTCTAGTTCTGAAAGCATATCTCCTGGCTATCTGGGATGGTTTAGGTGAGTAGTGGTTGGAGAGGATCTCTTGGAGTTCATCCCAAGGTATGCTCCTGATAGCGCGAGGGGCAACTAGTGCTGTAGCGGTGTCAAAAACCGCAGCCCCACAGTAGCTGAGGAAGAAGGATTTTTTTCTGTGTTCAGCAGCATCTGCTAGACCAATAGCGTCAAGGAAGTAGATGAAACGGTTTTTATATGAATCCCACGTTTCCTCGGCTGGCTTGAAGGGTGGGAATGTCGGATTGGCATTCATCTCGAGGCGGCAGTGCCCTTCACCCTAGTAGTTGTGAATCAAAATTCGCGCTCTTAGAAGAGCGTTTGCGGCTGCGCCTATCCGGCGGTGTCTGTCTTCCCAGCTGAGAAGGCTTTTTGAATTTTGCGCTCTTTGTGAGCGCCGGCGGCTGCGGCTTCAGCGCCCGTGGCTTCGCTCTTTGTGGCTTCAGCTCTTCAGAATCGCACGTCTGGCAGCCTCCGATCACATCCCACCCTTGTCGCCAGTGTTGTAGAGCGGCGGAGGAACGAGGCTGAGCCAGAGTGAACGTTAAAGGCTTTATTGCAAGAATAAAGGGTTGCCGCGTCTGCCTTCTAACTTGGCAGGTTAGCTGGCGGCAACGGGGCTGACACTGCTCGACAGCCGCCTTTTATAGCCGGCTGTCAAACGGTGCCAGCCAATGGGAGCGGCTGGTGCTCCCGCTCAAACAGCGGACCTGGTTGGGGACTCCAACCAGTCCCAAAGACATAACAGTTTATAGTGTCAGAATAATGCACCAACAAAATGGTGGCAATATAAACCTCAGAAGCGGAAAAGGGTAAGTCAACCTTGTGCTGAGTCAGGGTAAAACTTTTGGCGTTGGGCAGTTGCAGTTAGCCAGCAATACTGCATAGTAGTAATTAGCTGTACTGCTCAGGCCAGAAAGTACTGCGAGGTGCAGGAGGAGACTGAGTTGGTAAACTAGAGAAAAAGATTCCAGGATTGCTGAAAAAAGGTAGGAAGTGAAAAACAAACAGAAACTCAAAGGATTTGTTAAAATATCTAAGTAGGCAAGATAATTTTGTGTTCTGTCTATTACAATTCAGGTTTTGATACAAGAATATGCACCCTGATTTGTATAACCAATTCACAGATGAACCCCAGAGAATATAGTGTGTTTTACATTTACATTTGGATGCCACAGTAAGAATCCTCCCATAGGGATAAGCGGTACCCTGTTTTTTTAGTTTGCACCCATAGTATTCCTCCTATTGAAATACTTGATTTAGCACAGATGCTTGTTTACAGGGACATAGAAATAGTCATGCATTTCATTTATTTGTTAAGCAAATGTATATAATTGCCCAACTCACATATAGTAATTCCAGATGGCTTATAGCATTTATTTAACATGTATTAATTAATTTCATTGAAACATGTCCAAAGAGTGAAGCCGGAACACAGTAGTTCTTTCCTCAGTCTTGTTGAAAGGCCAATACGAGGCCTCTGGAAACTTACTGCTCACCTTAAGGCTTCACTTCTCCCTTTCCCTATCCTTGTTATAGATAGTGATTCTGCCAAAGTAACTATTGTGAGAAGATTCTATGGGTGGTTACCAAGGTTTTTTCTCTTAGAGCAACTGGTTATGAGAGTGTCGTTGAAATAAAAGCTCTGAAATACTGAAATTCTTGCTCTTCTCAGAAAAAGAAGAGCAAAGGTTTATTAGTATATTTGCAAATACAGATGCACATGAGACAGATCTAGATCAAAATATGAAACAGGTTTTTATATCCCTTACCCTCCCTCCCTGCCTGCACTCAACACTGTTGTGTTTTCCCATTGGCTGGATACTTACAAGCTCACAACCTATCCGGAGCGCTTATCATCAAACATTCCCTAGCTGCAGGGCAAAGTCCAAAGTCACCCTAGCTACAGCTCAGAAAACACTCCCCCCTCCCTTATCTTTTCTGGACTTTTTGGAGCCATTTCATTAACTGTAATAATACTTTTTTTTAAAAAAAAAAAAAGCTCTTTAACTATAACTAAAACTTTACAAGCAATACTTTATATTTCATAATGACAACTGTCAGGGAAGCTTGGGAAGTCCTTGTCTGAGTATCTGGAGTTACTTCTATTGTTGGGCAAAGCAACCTTTTCAAGGGGGCAGCAGAGCCAGGAAAGTCCAGTTTTAAGAGATGGAGCCTCAAGACAATAAGTCTAATTGAAGATGAAAGTTTGAAGTTTGGCACCTTTGAGTCAGTGTTGACCCCTGGAGACTGCCTGGAGAAGTCCCTACACTTTTCTTGGAAAGATTTCTGAAATGATCCACCATTGTGTCCTTCCTAAGGCTGGGAAAGAGCGGACCAAGGTCAGTCAGCTAGCAGACTCCTGGATTCTAGTCTCTTATGCACTCTACTCCACTGGGCCCCTTTCCATGTGCTATGTGCAATTCCCTTATTAGAGCCTACCCTTGAGCTGCCCTGTGAATTAGTGAGGGGGCTTCTATTCTTTGCTTTAAATGGAATTGCAGGGCTCATTGTTAAGGGGGGGGAAGGGAAAGTCAGCAAAAAGAAAATCCAATAGCAAACTGGTGTCGAAATCAATAGAATCATTTTTAAATTTTTTTTATCTCATTCGTGGTAATCCATGATTATTGCTAATTGAAAACGTATAAGAGCCACAATGGTGCAGTAGTTAGAGTGCAGTACTGCAGGCTACTTCTGCTGCCTGCTGGCTGCCTATAATTTGGCAGTTCGCATCTCACCAGGCTCAAGTTGACTCAGCCTTCCATTCTTCTGAGGTGGGTAAAATGAGGAGCCAGATTGTTGGGGCTCATATGCTGACTCTGTAAATCGCTTAGAGAAGGCTGTAAAGCACTGTGAAGCGGTATATAAATCTAAGTGCTAAACCCTACTTGTCACTGACTGGAAGCAGATATTTTGGCAATTGGATTTTGAAGAAAAAGAAGAATAGGAAGTTTAGTGATGCTTGTGAGCTTTGGTATTGGAAGAAGATTTTTGGGAATACTATGGACAGCCAGAAAATAAATTTCTGGTCATTGAACAAATTAAACCAGATTTCTCAATTGAGACACAAGTTCAATTATTCCATTTCAGACACATTGCATAATTATCTGAAGAAGACTGTAATTTTGGGAAAGAGTGGAAGGAAAGAGAAGAGTATGACCTCCAGCAAGATGAATGGAGTCAGTCACAGTGGCAATGAGTGCACAGTTGATAGAGTCGAAAGACCAGCTTAGGGTTAGGTCATCATGGAGAAAATCTCCATTAAAGCCAACTGAAATTTCCCCTGACTCATTTACTTACCTCATATTTAAATATCAAGATCATCTAAAGAATTCTGCCCACCACATTCTGAGGAGCTGGGAAGCATGTCTGAAACACAGAGAAAAACTATTTTCTGGAGTAATTAGCAATAATACTTAATGTTGTAGAGTTTAACAGAATAACAGAGTTGGTAGGGACGTTGGAGGTCTTCAAGTCCAACCCCCTGCTGAGGCAGGAAATCCTATACCATTTCAGTCAATTTATTGTCCAATCTCTTCTTCAAAATCTTCAGTGTTGGAGCATTTACAATTTCTGGAGGCAAGTTGTTCCACTGATTAATTGTTCTGTCAGGTTGCTTCTCTGCTTAGCTTCCATTCATTGCTTCTTGTCTTGCCTTCTGGTGCTTTGGAAAATAGGTTGATCCCTTATTCTTTGTGGCAGCCCCTGAGATATCAGAACGCTGCTATGATGACACACCTAGGCCTCCTCTTCATTAAACTAGACACACCCAATTCCTGCAACAGTTCTTTATGTTTTATCCTCCAGTTCTCTAATTACCTTCATTGCTCTTTTCTGCATTCTTTCTAGAGTCGCAACATTTTTTTTACATCGTGGCAACCAAAACTGAATGCAGTATTCCAAGCCTTGTCTTACCAAGGCATTGTAAAGTGACATTAACATTTTACGTGATCTTGATTCTATCCCTCTGCTAATGCAGCTTAAGACTGTGTTGGCT
>NW_028262883.1:234410-262874 GCF_049901715.1 Pseudonaja textilis
AATCCCACCACTGCTTAAAACCATTACAGCATCCCCATGGTCACATAATCAAGATTTGGGTGCTTGACCACTGGCATGTCCTTATGACAATTGTGCTATCCTGGGGTCTTATGATCACTGTTTGTAACCTTCCCAGCTGGCTTTTGACAAGCAAAATCATGGAGGAAGTCAGATTTACTTAAAAACCACAGTGATTCACTTAACAACCATGGCAAAAAAGATTGTAAAAAGTACTGCAACTCACTTAACTACCATATTGCTTAGCAAAAGAAAATGTGGGTTCAATTGTGATTGTACATCAAGCAATACCTATATACTATAATTCCTTTCTGTCCTATCAAAACAGGCTGCTATTTCTGTCAATGATACATAATTCAATCTTAAAGTTACGCTCTAGGATTTATTCTGGATATAGCACAGTGGGTCATCTTCCAGTTTTCAAAGCAAATCTCAACATTATTGGTAGTTATT
The DNA here is from genome assembly GCF_049901715.1 of Pseudonaja textilis. Lineage (NCBI taxonomy): Eukaryota > Metazoa > Chordata > Lepidosauria > Squamata > Elapidae > Pseudonaja > Pseudonaja textilis. The sequence goes on from NW_028262883.1 coordinate 234,882, forward strand.
AATATCAATTGGTACTAATTGGTATTGGTAATTGGTAGTTATTTTCTAATTTTCTTATGTTCCAATTAATACCTTCATTTATTTTCCTCAAAAATCCATTTTCATCATCTAACTAACCACCTTTTTTACAACACTATTGTTAGAGATCCTTGCTGAGCTTGCTTGTTTTCCTGCAAATGAATGTTTCATTTCCCAAACTAGGCAACATCATGTGCTAGTAAGGAGGGGGCTTGCTCTCATTTTGTATTCTTGTTATATTCTGATGGCTTATTCTGCCATTGTTGGTGGGAGTGATCTTAGAGATTCTTTCGTTGAGCTGTTTACTGTCGATTTGTTTGCAGTTCCTTGATTGGGTATTGTTTGCTTGATTGTTGGTTTGATGTTATTCTTGATCTATGCTCATCTGAGAGGTGATTGCTGTGGGGAAATGTTTGGTCTTTTTGTTCCTTTTTTTGCTTGTTGATTGTCTCTTTTGCATAGTATATAGATACTGTTTATGTCTACGTGTCTATTAATGGCTAACTTGTCAAACTGGATTTTGGATTTGGCTTGGTCTAGGATGGTCATAGTTTTCCACCCACACCAACCAAGTGTTCCACTACCAAAGCAACAAGCCAATCTCCCACAAGAGAAGCGAGTAAGATGGGAAAAGGGAACAAATGGACTATTATATTATTGGGTTTCTATGTTATGACAGAGGAAAATGTGGAAACTACAATATGAGGTTACAATGTGAACAGGGAAAATTAGATATGATTACAAAATTTATCTCCCCCCCCATAACTTTTTTTTATTTATCAAAAAATAAATAAAAACAACTGTCAATAAAAACAACTGGTTTTCCAATAGCAGAAAATTTTATGAATTGTACTGGAACTTTGGAAAGAAATGGAAGCTGATTAAAACACATTGCTCAATGTGGTATTGTAAAAGTCAGCTCCAAGTGAAGCACTTAGCATAACTTGAAAGAGTAGATATTGGAAATAGTGCTTTTAAGCTACATCACCCTTGAGATAATAGGAGCCAGGGATGCTGGCTCTTATTGAAATGTCTTTAATCAGCTTCCAGTCTTCTGCTTCTAGAGATAATTCATAATATAATAATTTTTAAAAGTATTTTTATTATCTGAGACCAAAATTTTGAATGTTTCCAACCCCATGCTGCATCAACATTAAAGCAAATGATCCATTTCAAACAAGATTTAGTTTATTTGCTGCATTATTATTTTTCATGTTTTCTATTTTTTAGCATCTAGAACTGCATTGCCCAGATCTTACTACTATATTCACCCACTGAGATCCTCCAGTGTTTGCATAGTATTAATAGTAATTAGGAAGTGGGGTGGTTTATTTAATCTTGATGCAATGTAAGACAACCTGTACTTATCTTACTTTAGTTGATCAAGAAACAGCTGGTGAACTCCATCAAGAGCCTGCAGAAGCATTATGTGACCTCTGATTCTCTTGTAACAAGTGATGATCAAGATGCCAATACTCTTTGTTGTGTATTGGAGGCTGTGTTTGTGCAAGGTTTGAACATTAAGCACATCAAAACAGAGATTGGAGCAAAAGGAAAAAACATGGAGGGCGACTTCCTCAGCCAGTGTTTTGGACTCTGCTAAAATCTATCACACACAGGTGAGACTGAGAAATGTTGCAATTTTGATTTGGGAAGTTACAGTAGTGTTCAGTGTTTATTTACATGGTGAGTATATAGCATGATGCAGGAATGACATTGTTGGATGCAGAAAATAATCTGATGCATCGTCTTGTATAAATTTAGTAGATAAAAAAATCCCAGGGTTTAATTATATGGGTCTGTTGCCTCTTCATGGGGCAGCAAAATGGCTCATTGGTTAAGACAGGGGCGTCAAACTCAGTTTCATTAAGGGTCACATCTGCATTACGGTTGCCTTCAACGGGCCAATAGCCTGGTCGCCTCAACTAGGTGGGCTGGGTGGGCATGGCCAGCTCGACGTCACTCACTGGGTGCAGCTGACTTGGGATGGCTGGGTCAGGGTGGAACAAGACACACTGAGTAACTCGACATGGGAACTATTTGGTGGCCCACAAGATACTTGCCCCCAAGGTGCTGGTGGCCAAGGGCACGCGCACACACATACCGCATTCCAAGTTTGGGGACTTTTATCCACAGAAGAAAGAGAACCCTTCTCCCCAAGTCTAGACAGGATTCAGTTTGTAAGCTCAGATACGGATGGCATGGTGTATTTGCATGTACGTGCATATAGCATGCCACAGAGACATTCTTCTCCCAATCCCAGACATTGTTGGCGTCCCCTTCCAGCAAAGCAGGAGTTAGAGGATGCTGCTGCAGCGTATGGAAGAGCAGAGGAGAAAGTCTGCAAGAAGCAGTTTCCTTCAAGTCCAGCCTCGACAGATCTCTGGAGAGCAAGAGGAGGCGGCAAGGAGAAGCACTTCCTGGTCCTGCATCAGGGAGGCTGGCTGTTCTTGAAAGGGAATCCCATTTCCAACCATATGTGGTAAGAATGCTGGCTTGTTGGGGCAGTCTTCCCTCATGCAGCTGTCCCTCTACCCCTCCTCCTCCTCCTCTCCAGAGAGCTCTCAAGGCAGAAGTTAGACTCGGAGGAAACTGCTTCCTGCAAACTTTCTACTCCAAACTTCCACATCAGCAGTGTTGTCCTCCACCTCCTGTGGGAGGTCAGGCAAGGTTGGAAGGGGGGATTCAGAGGTCTCCAGCGGAGGAAGGTGAGACTAGTCTAACAGAGGAACCTCGCCCACCTTCTCAGACCCCAAATGATGGTGTGGGCTTCCCAGAGCCCTGGGCAGCAAGGGCAAGTTCTCAGCCCAATCCTCAAGCTACTGGGACCCTGCAGCCCAGCCCAGCCCAGACCAACCCTGCTTCCCCAAGGGGTGCCCAGCTATGCTTACCTCCTCCTTGAGGCTGCTGTTTCTGTATGCTCTCGTTGCCCAGATTGCTCATGATGGGTGCAGGAAGGCAAAGTAGGTGGGTCAGAGGGAGGCCCACTCTCTCTCCATTTGAAGAGACCTGATTTTGTAAGCAAAGCATCCTTAGCGATAGTATGGGAGGCCACCAGGAGAGGCCAGGAGGAAGGACAATGGGATGGCAAGAAAGGGCAGCAGGGCTGTTGGTGGCCATGTGCTAAGGCAGGACTTTCCTCAGACCCTCCCTCTCATTCCTATCTCCTTCCTTCCCTGCCTTCCTCCTTCTCATTTCCATCCCTTTCTTCCTTCCTTCCATATTTCTCATTAGGTTAAAGACAAGTCCCTCTTCGCATCACTTACACCCTCTGGCTAATATGCCTACATATTCTGATACACAACTGTGAGAGATCGAATCTGTGCCATTGATAGATGAAACTAATCTTGGGATAAGATTACACGGTTTTAGTGTGTAGTGTGTAAATATGATGACATATTCATCTGAAAAGTAAAATGCACAGCAATGTTTTTAATGATAGCCATGTGTCTGTCCTCCCGTTTGAAAGGCAAGCGTTCACATATCATTTGCATTTGTATGTACAGGCAAACTGTTCCATAAACGCTTCTTCCAAGTGAACAGTTAATAATTCCTTCCTCCTTCTCATTCCTAAGTCCTTCTTTCCTCCCTCCCTCCTTCCCTCCCTCCCTCTGCAGCCAGGAAGGGATGAGGGGAGGGGGTGAGTTTGGGAGTGCAGCTGGTGGCCTTGCTGCCGATGCCTGTGGCTTTCCCATGCAAGGGTGAGGGTAGTCCCTGTGAGGCCGGGCCAGTGCAGGCCAAGGAGGCAGCAGAGGCACTGGTTCCAGGTGCAACACTGCTGGGGCTCTGTGTGCTGCTCTACTACAACTTCGTGGTGGCCATCCGGGCAGGATCGTGGTCAACCTTAGATCTGGCCCATTGGAGACCTGCACCCATCAGGTGGGTCGGGGCCAAGGTTGTGGGGGTCAGCCCCTTGCTGTTTCCAGAGTGGCCTCTCAGGCCAGATTTAAACACATTGCAGGCTGGCCCGCAGGCCTTGTGTTTGACATGTCTGCCCTAGTTCATTCCAGCCTAGCCATTCAAAAGCATGCAAATGTGAGTAGATAAATAGCTACTACTTCAATGGGAATGTAGCAGTGCTCCATGACATCATGCCGGCCACAAGATCACAGAAATGTCTTTGAACAGCACTGGCTCAATAACCCTTGAAATGGAAGATAAGCACTGCCTACTCTCGTTGCCAATGATTAGTGGAATAAAATACATAGGGACTCCTTTACCATTTTACCTCTTAATGTTTTCATCAAACAAGAATGCATCCAGCCCATCTCTCATCACTGGCCATAACTATGCTTTCTCTTATCTTTGGGAGCTGTCCTTTTAATGGATGTTGTGTTTTCTCTTCCCTGGCTTTTTCTCCTTTTTCAGAAACGTAATTTCTGAACTGGAAAACCTGGTCTTCATCAACACAGATGTGGGGCGTTGTCGTGCATGGTTGAGGCTGGCTCTGAATGATGGCCTGGTGGAGTGTTATCTAAAACTCTTGCTTCATGACAAGTCTCAACTCTCTGAATATTACCATTCACCTGCTCTACTCCTGGAGACTGAGGAAGTTGAATTTCTCCTCAGTTATTTGCAGGGCTTGTCTTCTCTGGCTTTTGACCTCTCCTATAAGTCAGCAGTATTGAATGAGTGGACCATCACACCTTTATCCTTGTCAGGCCTTTGCCCTACCTGGGAACTCTTGGACCCTCTTGTGGGGCTGGAAGCTCAAAGAAAAGAGTCATTTAGTTTTCTCTCACAATCTTTTGGCTCTGATGAAGTTGAAGCTCACCCAGCCATCCTGCCTGTCCCTAAAAGTCAACTCACAGCTTCCAACTTGAGCATCAGCACAACTGGTTCCTCACAGCTCTCTTCCAGCCTTGATTCTGACATTCTTCTCCCAGCCAATTCTACCAATACTAACAGCCCAGCTAGGGAGAAAGAGCCTGTTGTAGAGCGGCGGAGGAAATGAGGCTGAGCCAGAGTGAAACGTTAAAGGCTTTATTGCAAGAATAAAGGGTTGCCGCGTCTGCCTTCTAACTTGGCAGGTTAGCTGGCGGCAACGGGGCTGACACGGCTCGACAGCCGCCTTTTATAGCGGCTGTCAAAGCGGTATCAATCAATGGGAGCAGCTGGTGCTCCGCTCAAACAGCGGACCTGGTTGGGAACTCCAACCAGTTCCAAGGACATAACAGAGCCCATCTCCAATGACTCTGAATTTGACATGACAACAGCAACAGCAGACTTGGACCAGGACCTCCAAGAGTGAGTATGATAGTGAAAGTGATATACCACATAATGTCTTCACTCTGAAAGAATTAAAGAAAAAATTTAGTGGGATTCAGTATAATATTAAAATAATAATTCCTGGATTTTTAATAATGTGCTTGGCATATTAATATGGGAGGTATCTTTTTTGCCTTTTTTCCAAGCCTCAGATAAAGAGGCTTGCTCAGAAGTCTTGCTTATCTTATCATTGATCCTGTTTCTTCTGTGATTTTGCTTTGACCACACATGAGGTGCTCCCTTGGTTAAACAATCTATTTCATTCGTGACAGCTGTTCTGATTTTCTTTTCCTCATTTATATACATCACAGACGCATAATCAGTAGTTCGTGGATTTTTTATAGTTAGTATGTTACATTATTTACAAACAAATATTGAAAGTGTTATGTCCCTGGAACTCTCCACAGTTCCCACTCAGGTCCGCTCACGCTGCGGGGGCGTTTGCTGCTCCCCCATTGGCTGACCATCCCCAGCAGCCAGCTATATAAGCAGGCTGCGGGGCTCGGTTAGTTGCTGGTTGCTGCGAGCCCGTTCCAGGCTGGGCGAGCACAATCAGTCCTTTATTTTTAAATAAAGTATTTTGTTGCACCAATGCCCTGGTCAAGCCTCTCATTATCCGAACTTAACACTGGCGACGAGGATGGGATGGCTTCCAGAGGCAAAATGCAACCGCTGAAGCACTAGCCGCTGATCCACAACCAGAGAGAACGGTCAGCAGGCAATGAGAGCGAACGCTGATCCGCAGCCAGAGAGAGCGATCGGCGAACTAGTGAGAGTGAGAAGCGTCTGTAGCCACTAGTTAGCCAGCTACAGGGAAAGTGTAGCGCTGCGAGCCGCAGCCGCTTGTTTTCAAAGGCGCGAAATTCAAACGGCTGTCATTTGAATTTCCGCTCAAAGAGCACAGCGCGGTGCTGTATTTTCGAAGTCACTGACGCCCACGCAGGTGCGAAATTCAAAATGCTGCCAACGGCCATTGCAGCCTAACCTCGTGTTAACCCAGAGAGAGGGAGAGGGTTGTAAAAAACCTCTCCAGAGCTGAAGTCACTTGCCTGCCATAGGCACAAAAACCGTCCTGTTGCTGCCCCAGAGAGATTTTCTCAACAGATTATCCAACGAGACTCTCATCATGAACTCCAACCCAGCTTTCCCATCGTTCAAACCGGATGAGGAGAAGTGGGAGTCATACAAGAATCATTTTAACCACTACATCGACGCCATAGGGCTGGCTGATGCAGGGGAGCACCAGAAAAAATCATTTTTCCTGAGCTATTGCGGGGCCATCGTCTTCGACACCGCCACAGCACTGGTAGCTCCACGTGAGTTAAAAAACGTTCCCTGGTCTGAACTGTTAGAAATCCTTACTAACCATTATTCTCCTAGACCCTCACAGATTGCCAGGAGATTCACCTTCCGCATGAGGAAGCAAACAGAAAAAGAGACTATCAACCAATACATGGCTGCCTTGAGGACTGCAGCGCTCCACTGTGGTTTCAGGAGCTACCTAGATGACATGCTCCTCGACCAGCTCGTCTGCGGGGTCAAAGACCTCCATCTCCAAAGACGTCTATTGGCCAAGAAGGACCTCAACCTCACCCAAGCCATCGAGGAAGCCTTGGCAGCAGAATTGGCTATGCAATCAGCCACTGAAATCCAAGGCCCCGTGCACAAACAACCCGTTGCCACCATCCATTCAGAAGAGGTGGTCAACGCAGAGGATGCCAGCAATCAGGCTGACATCCACCGCCTTGCTCATGCCAGACAACCACAGGTAGGAGCCAGACAAGAAAGCAGCCACCCATCTAAGCACATCACTCTGTGCCTGTCCTGTGGCGGATCTCATCCGAGGGCCACCTGCAAGTTCAAGGGAGCCACCTGCAACAATTGCCACAAAAAGGGGCACATCGCCCGGGTCTGCCAGGCTGCTCACAGTTCAACGCATGGGGGCCCCTCCTTTTCACAATCTGGTCCACAAAGGCAAGTACTAAACTGTCGCACTCGCTACTTTGCTAAACATACCTGCCATGCCATTAGTAAAATCTCACTCTCCGTTTTATTAGAAGGTAAACCTTGTCGTATGGAGGTTGACACGGGGTCAGCGCTCTCAATTATTTCTTGGAACACCATCAAGAAACTACAGCCCAAGCTATCCAGAAACCAACTCCAGAAGTGCCAGCTCTCCTTGAGGGACTACCAGGGGAAGGACATTCCGGTACTTGGCAAAGGCAAGTTCCATGTTAATTTTAAAACTTTCAAAGGTTACCTGCCTCTAGTGGTAGTTAACGGCAATCTCCCTTCTCTATTGGGGCTTGATTGGTTTCCCCATCTCGGCCTAGGTTTAACAGGAGTCCATGCTGTCTCAACTTCTGACACTGACTCCTTATTCGCTGACTACTCAGGCGTATTCAGCAATGAGCTGGGGTGTTATAACGGTACCCCCATCTCATTCTCAGTCGACCCCAGGCAGTTCCAATCAGGCTGAAACCCCGTAGAGTCCCATTCGCCATCCGGCCTAAACTGGATGCGGAGTTGGACAAGTTATTAAAGCAAGGGGTCATTGAGCCAATAGACTTCGCCAAATGGGAGACACCAATCGTCACCCCCCTTAAGAAGGATGACAGTCTGAGAATTTGTTCGGACTACAAAACCACAATTAACCGATTTTTACAAGTTAGCGCTTACCCAGTCCCTGTCATTCAGCACCTATTGCACACTTTTGAACCTGGCAACATTTTCGCCAAATTGGACATGTCGCAAGCGTATCAACAGTTCCCTGTTGACAATCAAACAGCCGAACTCCAAACTATCGTCACCCACAGGGGAGCCTTCCGGTGCAAGCGTCTCCAATTTGGCGTGAGTGTTGCCCCGGGTATCTTCCAATCCCTCATGGAGCGCATACTTCAGGGCCTCCCTGGCATAGTACCCTACTTCGACGACATTTTAGTCTCGGCCAGGGACAGACCCCAACTCTTCCAGAGAGTTAGAGCTGTGTTGGATAGGTTTAGACAGCATGGGCTCTAATTAAAAAGGGAGAAATGTGCCATTGCCACTAGACAGGTGGACTTTCTGGGTTATAAAATTGACGCCTCAGGCATTCACCCCCTGGAGTCCAAGGTTAAGGCAATACATGAAGCACCCACTCCAACCACCAAAGCAGAGTTACAGGCTTTCCTGGGATTATTGAACTTTTATGCATCATTCCTGCCCCACAAAGCTTCAGTGGCAGAGCCTCTGCATAGGCTCTTAGATAAAAACTCTCCTTGGCACTGGGGTCACAGGGAAGACTCCGCTTTCCGCGCAGTCAAGTCGTTACTTCAGACGCAGTCCTTATTCAGTTCGACCCCCATCTTCCATTAGTGTTGGCAGCTGATGCATCCCCTTTGGGATTGGAGCTGTTTTAAGCCACAGACTACCTAATGGCTCCGAAGCACCAATCGCCTTCTTTTCCAGAACTCTCTCATCAACAGAGCGAAACTATAGCCAGATAGACCAGGAGGCTTTAGCTGCCGTGGCAGCAGTAAAGAAATTTCATGAATTCCTTTTTGGCCACTCCTTCGAGCTAGTCACGGATCATAAGCCTCTCCTGGGTCTTCTAGCTGGAGACAAACAGACTCCACAAGTATTGTCTCCAAGAATGACGAGGTGGACTCTATTCCTGGCAGCCTACTCGTATAAACTCATACACCGCCCAGGAAAAACCTTAAGCCACGCAGACGCTCTCAGCCACTGCCCCCTGCCTGCTCCAGCTGAAGATCCGGCCCCAGTCCACGCTATCTTCGAGGTCACCCAGCTCGACCTCCCAATCACTGCTCTCGACATCGCCACCAAATCCAAAACGGACAAAACGGTCGCCCAGGTACTGGACTGGGTGAGGAGGGGGTGGCCGGGCACTAGTATCGATAGCAAATTCACACCTTTTAAAACCCGCCAACAAGAATTATCTAGTTTGCAGGGCTGTCTGCTGTGGGGCACGAGAGTGGTCATCCCGACCCAACTGCGCACCGAGTCTTGGAGGCACTACATGAGGGCCACCCTGGCATCGTCAGGATGAAGGCGTTGGCACGAAGCTACGTGTGGTGGCCAGGTCTCGACGACGACATCAGCAAATTGGTAAGCTCTTGCCAACCCTGCCAGGAGTCCAGACCATCCCCTCCAGTCACCACCCCCACAAAGTGGGAAAGCGCCAACGCACCCTGGTCCAGACTACACATTGACTTAGCGGGTCCAATTCACGGCAAAATGTTCTTGGTGGCTGTAGACTCATACTCTAAGTGGATTGAGGTGGCCCAACTATCCACCACCACCACAAGCCGTCACCAAGGAACTGACCCGCCCATTCGTGACACACGGGCTTCCTGACTCTATAGTTTCTGATAATGCCCCCCAGTTCGCCTCAGCTGAATTCAGTCGTTTCACCGCAAACCTTGGCATCTGTCACATCTTCACGGCTCCCTTTCACCCTGCCAGCAACGGATTGGCGGAGAGAGCCGTTAGAACCACGAAGGAAGCATTGGCTCGATTCAGCAAAGAAGACTGGCACCATAAGCTGTCCCGTTTCTTGCTGAGTCAGCACTCAACCCCGTGCATGGTCACTAATAAATCCCCAGCCAAACTACTGATGGGTAGACGCCTAAGAACAGTGTTAGATAGGCTTCACCCAAATTACTGTCCTGACTCGCCCCTAGCTTCATCATCGGGGATCAGAGGTTTTGTTTTGCAGGAACGTGTCTTCGCTAGGAACTATGCGGGAGACCCCCTATGGACCCCTGGAGTGATCGTAGCCATCACCGGTCCCAGGTCATACAGAGTCCAGCTAGAGGACGGCCGCATCTGGAAAAGGCACCTGGACCAGCTACGTAAGCGCCAAGACACTATTACCAGCGCAGAGCCAGGGGCACAGTCCAGCACACAGACACCACACCAGACTTCCTTCAACTTCAGTCCCAGAGATCCCTCACCATCACCACGGGAGACGAGAAGCGTGGGCACAGACAGAGACCACCAGACGGGTATGTCACCCGAGCCAACTATCGAGGACGCACTGTTACCGGTCAGCTGTTCGTCTCCCAGGCCAACGCAGACCACTGGGCAAGCTCGCGCTTCCACACCAGCTCAACCATCCACTTCGGACGCTGGGCCAGTGGTCAACTCACCAGAGTTACGTCGCACAGGGCGCCCACACAGACCTCCAGCTTACTTGAACGATTATGCATGTTCACATCTGGGGGGAAGGGGTGTTATGTCCCTGGAACTCTCCACAGTTCCCACTCAGGTCCGCTCACGCTGCGGGGGCGTTTGCTGCTCCCCCATTGGCTGACCATCCCCAGCAGCCAGCTATATAAGCTAAATTTACACAAGATGAAAATCCAAGATGAAAAACAGATATGGAATTACAAACAAATCTACTTAAATACAAATAGCCACTTACTGTACCTGTACAGGTTTATCATAAATGTAAAGTATTACCATATTTTTATTATCACTGCTTTATAAAAATGAGAAATGGCAAATCTGTCACATTCACCAACTAGGGGCCTCACAATGAATGAATTATGTTGATCAAAAAGTTCCTTTACAACTACGGAAATGCTTTTCCTGCAGCTGCACTGAAACTTCCTGTCCTTGGCTTCATTTCCTCCTAGCTACAGTGCCTTATTCCTGGCTTTGAGCCAGTTTGTATGTCGTATTTAATAGGAAGTAATGTCACCTTTCCCAGATCACTTTTCCCCAAAATCATCCATCTATTCCACTGACATCCAAAGATAGACGGTGGAATACCTTTGTAAAACAGTGTCTAATATTTTCCCAGGCGTTCCCAAATTTCTGTAAGAATTATTCCTGATGATATAAAAATTAAAACAGTTTTCAGTTTTACTTATATTTCTATGTGAATGTGTATGTGTTTAAAGTGTTCAAAATTAATAGAATTTTAAAAATTAAATACTGATTTGTCACAGGCTGAATTTTTTGAACTGGGTTATTTAAATTGGTTGACCATTTTTTGTGGTGTTTTAAATTGTAGGTTTGGATCGTGTGTTTTTTTTTAACTGATCAGTCCCTCCAAAAGCAGTAATGATAACTACCAGTATTTATAGTGCAAGGTCTCAGATCAAGTCATTTAACATAATACTCAATTAGAAGATGGTTGCTTTGCTGGTCACTTGCAAGAAAACTCTCTAAGAAGGATACTGCTATTATCGAACCTGAATTTTATTCCTGTTTAAATCTAGTAAAGCTCAGAATCACCCCACCATTTTTTCCACATTTCTTAATCACAGTCCTTTTCACTTATTCTTGCTTCCCATCCCAGCCTCGGTGCCATAAAATCTGAGTAAATCTTGCATCAGCCCAGCTGCTTGAATTCAAGTAACTCAAAGCCAGAAGAATAACTTGTTTGGATAATAGCACCAATGTTATTTTGCTTCTGTATTATTTTCCAACAGAAAAGAAGTTGGATCACTGAGGATGATTTTTACCTTCCTTCCCCTCCTGAGAAAACAGAAAAAAGCCTCTCCAGTTCTCCCAGCACCTCACTAGAGAGGCTTACCAGTAGTCAACCTGCCATGCCATTGAAAGCCCCAGATCAAGGCGAGCTCTCTGTATCCTCAGCAGAGCTCAGCACACCCAAACTGTCTCCTTAGTGTTGTTCATCGGAGACAAATAGGTAACTTATGTTTTGACTAAGGGAGAAAAGATGAAGTGGAATGGGAGGAGAGATTTTTATGGTGGTTAGAAGATTTTATAGTAATGGAAGCATCATCCATTTTTGCTGCTTTACAGAAATGTCATTTGTGCCAGAGAGCACATAAAGCAATTCCTCTCCCCACTTGTAGGCCTTTCCAATCCATTTCGGGGTCTGCTGAAGTTGGGAACCCTGGAACGTCGAGGAGCTATGGGCATCTGGAAAGAGTTTTTCTGCGAGCTGTCACCTCTAGAGTTTCGGCTATTTGTAGACTGCGAGGAGCGAGAATGTGTAGAAAACTGTTCTCTGCTGAGATGTGAGTCCTTAGGACGGGCTGACAGTGTTGGGCGCTTTGAGCTAGTCTTTTCCAACAAACGATTGTGTCTTCGGGCTTCCCCTCGGGATGAAGCAGAGGACTGGTTGGACCGGCTGCATGAGGCTCTAAAAATGTATAGGCTACAGCAGGATGAAGGATGGGAAACTCTAGAGTGCCCAGAGGATTCTGAGGATCTCTTTGAAGGTGGACCACCTGGTGACTTGCCTTCCTTCTCGATGTACAATAGAACTGGCCCAACTGAGTTGGACTGGTCATGTGCCTTGAAACCCGAGTTAGATGCAGTCAAGGAATCTGTCCTGTACTTGGAAGTTGAAAAAGCATGGGTCCCTTTGGTGTTTTCCTTGTCCTTAGAAGCCTTGAAATGCTTCAAAGCCAGAAATGACCATCCAAGATATCCTGCCAGATGTGAGCCTGGGTGGACCTGCATTCTTCAAGATCATCACTTCAAAAGCAGTGCTTAAGCTGAGAGCTGAGAACGCAGAGGAGGCAACTGATTGGCGAGCCTGGTAAACTGGTCTTTCTTCTTAAATCTGGCAAGAAACCTGATTGCCCACTTGATCCGTATGATAAAAGTGAACTGTAGAGAACGGGCTGCCCAAAATTCTTGTGCTTTTCTCATCTCTGGAATGGGTCTTGGAATGAAACTCTTCAATAAGAGAAAAAACATGAAGGAAGCTTCTGATTTGTTGAAATCCTACTTGTTCTTGATTAAAAAATGAAACCAATATAACTACAGCAAGCGCCAGAAAAATGAAGAAACCTTCTGACGAGGTAAATAATTCGAACAGGTGCACTATCAAAGTATTACAAGATTTGGTTACCTAGATTCTTTTTTATTCCAAGAGGTTAAGTTGATGTGAATTAAGTGCGCATTCATTTCTGTAAGGACAATTACTTTTTTTGAGTAAAAGCCTTGTTAGGTCGTTTATAGTAATGTGCATGCGCCAAGACTACTTCTTTGCCTGATTCCCATCCCTATATACAAGGATAAGCGGACGTGTGTATATATGTAAGGTTTTACAAACTCTGATAAGCATTTGGGGAGAGTGGAGTATAGCACAAAGGTAAAGTAACTGAAACATGAAAACAAAGAAAAATAGAATGAGGTTCATCAGAATTAAACCAGAAATTTCAGATATGATGATTTTAAGAAAACAGGATTGATAAAGCTGTTGTTCCTTTTAAAGGGTAGGTTGGCCTGAATATACCTTTTTTCTGGGGAAAAGAGCTTTTACATTCAAATACGTGAAGGCCCACCTTCCACTTTACTTCTCTTTGTTTAACCTTGCAGATACCAAAGCAGGGTATTTGGCAATATGGGAGTAGCATCAATTGGCAATTGGCTGTTTCAGCGACAACAGTGATGGTGGTTGTTATTTTAATAATTTGTTTGATTGAGGTAAGCTAAAATATTTTTCTAGAGATCCTTATATTAATTTATTTACCCACTATATCTCAAAGTCCAGTAATGAAAAGATAAATTTCTCCAAACTCTCAATTTATATACTGCTTTAGTGAATCCCTAGCATTTCCTTGAACACCGTAACTCAGAAACCGCATTACTGCAGCCGGGATTTAATATAATATATTCCACCTCAAAAAAAGGGTGGGACTGATTTTTTTAAATTTTTGGTGAAGCGGACAAATCCTGACTAAATGGGTGTATTAAGTTTGGATTCATTCTATCTTAAATTCTGAGAGGGAACCTCTGGCTGGTAGGCTTGATTTGGTCCATAAGACCTTCTTACGAGGTTTACCATGACCATGTTGGAGAGAGACCCCACACCTTTTTATAAGCAGAAGATAGAGAAAAAAGAAAAGCTTCTTACTGAGAAGCAGAGGGGGGGAAAACATTGTTCTCTGTGTCAGACATTGATTCTTTTTCCTCATTGTGAAAAATCTTTACATTTATCCCTCACAATCATACCTCTCTTTTTTGATTAAACAGATCCGTTCTCATCAAACTTCCAAAGGAACAGATGGAATGCCTCCTGTAAAATGGTAACTCTTGCCTGGAGATACTTAGTTTTTGCAATTCTATACTGTGAAAATCCTGTTGATGAGGAACAGCCTCAATATCAAGTGGCAATGCACTTATAAGTTTCACTCTTAAAAAGCAAATTTTAATTCACAAGATGCCGCATCTAAAAGTTGTAAACACTGAAAACATCACCAAATAATCTCATTTTTTGCTGGCTGAATTTATATGTTTAGCATTGGCTTCCTGTTACGTTCCTCAACTGGCCTCATATCGTTTTTTCCCCCCTCTCCTGTTCGCAACTTTGAATTATTTTTAATGCTGAACAAACATTAAAATTCAGATTTCCAGTGTGACATGCATGCTAACAAAGCCAAAAAATAAATAAGATTTCAAATAGCTACATACTTATCTGCAACCTGCATTCTTAAAACTCTGGAGACGATTGCAGGTGTGTGTTTCAGCATAAGAGGTTATTATTAAGGCTTCTTCTGCTCTGCACCACTGTTTGTAAATGTACAGAAGAGTCTTGTGATTGAAAAGGCCTTTTGAGTCCATTTTGAGAAACGGAGATCAATACATCTTTCATTTAAATGCTAAGAGTTTGTGTATTCCTCCAGTACAGAAATGTATGCCGTATTTGGTTTGAACATTGTCAACAGGGCTTTATCCAGTCTGAGATCTCACTATTTTTCTCTTTAATTGTTTCTTTAGGGACGTTTCTGGATAGACAGAAGAAAGATACACCTGAAAACCAGGTATGTAAAGGCAAAAGCAATGATTGGTGATCCGGCTATATTCAATTTTCTTATTGGATCTGAAAAACACATTCCCATAAGTATTATGTGGCTTAGGCAAGCCTGAATTTAGAATAATGATAATGAAGAAGAAGAAGAAGAAGAAGAAGAAGAAGAAGAAGAAGAAGAAGAAGAAGAAGAAGAAGAAGAAGAAGAAGAAGAAGAAGAAGAAGAAGAAGAAGAAGAAGTCGTCATCAGCTGCAGAAGGCCAATCTACTGGGATCCACTCGCATAATCCGCCGATAGATCACACAATCCTAAAGACTTGGGAAGTGTTCAACTAGTGATTTGAGATACAAAACCCAGCATAGTTATCTCGTTTCCTGTGTACACTGTTGTTTTTTTTGTGAATAATACCAACAACAACAAAAACAACCACAACAATAATAATATAGTGTGACTGAATGGTGGATTTTTAATTTTTTTTAAACAAATTTTATTTAGTTTTTCACATTAAAAACAAAAATCTCTTTTCAGTGGACAAATTATTTCCGGGTCATCACCTTTACATACAAATATGAAAGCAATTATAAATTCATATATGCATACTTAATTCTATTATGACCTTTTCCATTCCAAATTTTCAGTAAGGAGAGAAACAAACAGATGAATTCCATCCTCTTTCATTAATCTCAATTGAAACATCTTTTTGTTTCATTTCAATTATTTAAAATATAATCCTTTAATATTTATTTTAAAAATAAAGATAAACAATATGAGTTTGCCTAATAATAACAATAATGATAATAATAATAAAGTTACCACTGTCTCTCCTTGCTTTTAATAGTCTATGTTAGCTTATTAATTTAGTCTGGTTCTTTAGTCTGTCATATTCCCTTTCCATTACACATTCTTTTTATAAATTCTAGATTTAATACAAATTTTAACACTAAAAAAAAAACAAGTATAGGTTTCCCCTTCCCCCCTTTTACTGCTTTGAGTGTGACACCTCAATGATTAAAATATACCTTTATTCTCTCATCTTGATTCCCAATAAACCATTATTTTTAAGAAGTTAAAATAATAATCATTACATCTTTTCATTTGGATTCCCAGCATATTTCCCCCCTTGTTTTTAATAAGGATTATCAGTATCAATATTACCCAATTTTCTGAATATTTTTAATTGCAGAAATATTCTTATTATTCTGTCACCCTGCAGAATCTCCTTTTTAATTCATCAAGCATTATCTCTGAAAAAACAATTTTCAACGTTTTACTATTTCCGTATTTCTTTATTTCATGCACCTGTTTCTTACTGCTTCTCCACCCCCTCTTTTCCCCATATCTTTTCTCATTCCAGTTTGTATCCCTCTCTTTCTTAATATCTTCCTTTCCCCTTTTCTGCTGGGTCTTTCTGCCTTTCCCTACTTCACAGGTATTCCCTTTGATTGCCTTCTTAAATCTCAACTTTATAACCTTCCTTCTTTCCCTACTTCTTTGTAGTGTTCTTTGTGTTAATTGTCTTTTTAAAATGTCTTCTCCATGAGTCGACTTCCTCCTCCTCTGAAGCTCTTTCTTCTTGTTCTTCAATCGTCATTTCCATTTTTCGAACACAGAGCAAAGTGATTCGCCTCTTTCCTGTAGTAATTCTCTCATATTTTTAAGTTCCATTTTTAATTCCCAAAGAAAGGCAATAGCAGGAAGGAAGGAAAGAAAGAAGAAACCACCTATTGAGGGCTGCAGAATCATGCAACGTCTCAGATTGGTGACCCTTCCTAGACCCAACTAATGCTTCTTATTATATCTACAGTACACGAGTTTCAGTCCCAAAGATGCTCCTTCTCCCCAGGAGCCCAACCTTCAATTATGGATGAATACTTCTGCACCCTTTCACTCTTGTTCCACAACATCCTTCTTCTATTGGATCACTAGCTATTGAACTAGATCAGAACCAAGAACAGTTGCAGTTATGCTGCAATGGTCATGTCACTTTTTTCAGTGCCATTGTAACTTTGAATAGTCTCTAAATGAACTGTTGTAAGTCAAGGATTACCTGTACAAAAATACAAAAAGCTTCTTTGCTTGCAAAAAGCTGCCCTAAATACCAATCATTAGATTAAAAATACTTGCAAGCTGGAGTTACAAATTAGGCAGGTTACCAGAGCACCTTGAATGAAAATATTTAAAATGCAGTGATAACTATCAAACAGCCAACTCTTGCTCATACAGTGAAATCCTTGTGGAAAGGGAACTTCATGAGGACAGTGGTGACACCCAAGCAGGAAAAGCCCAAAGGGAACATCAGGCCAGCCATAAAACAAACTTGCATAGGAAAAGAGATTTAATAAAAGGTATTGAAAGAAGCCCCCTAGACAAAAGCCAAGTAATTAAGAAAGCTAGGGAAACAAGAAAAAGAAATCCCTTACAAACAACGGGTCATGCCAAATTAGCAAAACAAATAGACAAAAGACACGAAATAAATTCCATAGCAGGCCGGAGATTGCCACAAAACAAATATAAGAAAACATTAGGATGAAACTGATAATCCAATCAAACCACCCCGCAGAGTTTACCCTCTGGCGGAAATGAAGACAACCCTTGACAGGATTTAAAACATTAAGAAATACAAACACAAGCACACACACACAAAAGGAGATGTGGCTTAGGAAAGCCTGAATTACTGAGTCTTAATAATAATAATAATAATACAAATTAAAGTGTGCCAGAATGCTGAGTTTTTAAAATTTTTGCAAGCCCCCTGGAATCACTTAAAATCATTTGGGAGCATATTAAACTCAATGAGCTTACTTCCAAGTACATAGCAGAGGTGGTATTCAGCAGGTTCTGACCAGTTCTAGAGAACCAGTAGCAGAAATTTTGAGTAGTTCAGAGAGCCAGCAAATACCACCTCTGAATGGAGATTTTACAGCATCCTTCCCCTGCTATGTCCACCAAGCCACACCCTCAGAACTGGTAGTAAAAAAAATGTGAATCCCACCACTGATAGGAAGGTGTGGGAAAGAAGGTTAAAAGGTAGGTGGTGGGAGAGAAACATTGTTGGGGTCAAGATTGTTCTTCCCTCTGTCCTGAGATACAATGGTAAATTGGTGTCAGAATCAATAGAATCATTTTTTTTATTTTTTTCATTCGTGGTAATCCAACTGTGTAATTTCTTTGTTCTTGAAACTGCACCCAAATCCTAATTAGATTTTGTAAACCAATTAACTAAAAGGTGAGCAGAATTGGAGATGACCTTAACTTTCTCATACTTTCAATCATCCAGCTTAGGACATACAAAGCAAAGGAACATTTTGTGGATATGAAAAATTAGATCTCCTCAGACAAAAAAAAAATTCTGAAAAAAGGTCCTTTCCCTGAAGTCTTGCGATCTAGTAGGAGCTCGGCGGAGTGCCTTTTTCTGGGGCTGTTCCTACCTTATGGAACCTTCTCTCCTCCAAAGATTCAGCAAACCCAGGTACAGGGATGGAAAAAGAATATCTGGTGGTGAAATATCCCAAGGGGATGATTGAGGAGCCTGGTTTGTGTTTTCATTTTATGGTTTAAGAGTTATTAAATTTATTGTTATCAATACCCAGAGTTTTGTTTAAGATGGACAGCCATACAAATATTTCTTAGAGGTAAATGTGCAGCATTTGTTTCTGTTATGTATTGTATATAGTGTATAATTGTCAGTTGAAGTTCTCATTTTGGCCCTCTATTGGAGCGGGAAAATACTCTCTCCTGATTGGATGTTTGGCTAATCAGTTTCATAAAAAAAGGAGCCGAGTCAGCCAGGGAGTTCAGTGGCCTCACAGGGGATACTAATTAGCTTTTCCAGCAATGGCTGTTTTCTCTAAACATGAGCATACACCACTGCAGAGCCCATGTTTGTAATATCGTTTTGAAAATAGATTTGTTTACAACTGTCAAATCGAACAAAAGCTGTACATGAACATCAAACCATACAAGTTGCAAAAATTTTTTAGACATTGTTGTCCAACAAACTGCAATTTCTGCTCTTCTTTATTTATCAAACTTCCAGAAGTCCTTCGGCCTCTTCCTGTTGAAATAATGCGTGTAACTACACATACTGCAAAACTATTACTAATGTTGTTTTCCTGTTTAAAATGTGGAGCACTATACCAATTCTTCTGCATTTTAGCTGAAATGAAATTATTAAAAAATTTAGAGTGCTGTTTCCAACACAATTGAGTAACTGAGCAGAGTACTACACAATTAAAATAGCATGAAATCCAAAATAAAACATTAAACAATAAAACTATTATTCTTCTCTAAAATATAAAAGATAAAGAAGGAATGGAGTTTTTCCCCTTGATTTCTTTTTGTGTTGCTTCTTTGCTGGTATGCAGGACATACAAAGTAAAGGTACCTTTAGTGGATATGAAAAATTAGCTTCAAGCTTCAATTATTTTTAGGTGGTTTTCCCGTTGCTCAGACCTAGATCTCCTCAGATAAAATATATGTCATTTCTGAAAATCTAGCCTAGCAACATTGCAATTCATGGAGAGAATTTAAGAACTTGCACACAAATACCTGACATTCCAGATTTTCTTAATATATTCAGTTTGGTGGATCATATTTTCCAATTTATGTTAAAATACATCATGATGTTTTCATATTAGATTGATTAAACAGAATCTGGAACTGCAGATTTAGAAATCAGTCTGTCAAAGAAGCTGGTATCTCGAAACCAAATTAAATAGTACTGAGACTTGTATAGAACCCCGCAGTGCTGCACTCTCTGAGCTGTTTATAGTGTCAGAATAATGCACCAACAAAATGGTGGCAATATAAACCTCAGAAGCGGAAAAAGGTAAGTCAACCTTGTGTTGAGTCAGGGTAAAACTTTTGGCGTTGGGCAGTTGCAGTTAGCCAGCAATACTGCATAGTAGTAATTAGCTGTACTGCTCAGGCCAGAAAGTACTGCGAGGTGCAGGAGGAGGCTGAGTTGGTAAACTAGAGAAAAAGATTCCAGGATTGCTGAGAAAAGGTAGGAAGTGAAAAACAAACAGAAACTCAAAGGATTTGTCAAAATATCTAAGTAGGCAAGATAATACTGTGTTCTGCCTATTACAATTCAGGTTTTGATACAAGAATATGCACCCTGATTTGTATAACCAATTCACAGATGAACCCCAGAGAATATAGCGTGTTTTACATTTACATTTGGATGCCACAGTAAGAATCCTCCCATAGGGATAAGCGGTACCCTGGTTTTTTAGTTTGCACCCATAGTATTCCTCCTATTGAAATACTTTATTTAGCACAGATGCTTGTTTACAGGGACATAGAAATAGTCATGCATTTCATTTATTTGTTAAGCAAATGTATATAATTGCCCAACTCACATATAGTAATTCCAGATGGCTTATAGCATTTATTTAACATTTAGTTAATTAATTTCATTGAAACATGTCAAAAGAGTGAAGCCGGAACACAGTAGTTCTTTCCTCAGTCTTGTTGAAAGGCCAATACGAGGCCTCTGGAAACTTACTGCTCACCTTAAGGCTTCACTTCTCCCTTTCCCTATCCTTGTTATAGATAGTGATTCTGCCAAAGTAACTATTGTGAGAAGATTCTATGGGTGGTTACCAAGGTTTTTTCTCTTAGAGCAACTGGTTATGAGAGTGTCGTTGAAATAAAAGCTCTGAAATACTGAAATTCTTGCTCTTCTCAGAAAGAGAAGAGCAAAGGTTTATTAGTCTATTTGCAAATACAGATGCACATGAGGCAGATCTTGATCAAAATATGAAGCAGGTTTTTATATCCCTTACCCTCCCTCCCTGCCTGCACTCAACACTGTTGTGTTTTCCCATTGGCTGGATACTAACAAGCTCACAGCCTATCCGGAGCGCTTATCGTCAAACACTCCATAGCTGCAGGGCAAAGTCCAAAGTCACCCTAGCTACAGCTCAGAAAGCACTCCCCCCTCCCTTATCTTTTCTGGACTTTTTGGAGCCATTTCATTAACTGTAATAATACTATTTTTTTAAAAAAGAAAAAAGCTCTTTAACTATAACTAAAACTTTACAAGCAATACTTTATATTTCATAATGACAACTGTTAGGGAAGCTTGGGAAGTCCTTAATATCTGGGGTTACTTCTATTGTTGGGCAAAGCAACCTTTTCAAGGTGGCAGCAGAGCCAGGAAAGTTCAGTTTTAAGAGATGGAACCTCAAGACAATAAGTCTAATTGAAGATGAAAGGTTGAGGTTTGGCACCTTTGAGTCAGTTTTGAGCCATGGAGACTGCCTGGAGAAGTCCCTGCACTTTTCTTGGAAAGATTTCTGAAATGATCTACCATTGTGTCCTTCCTAAGGCTGGGAGAGAGCGGCCCAAGGTCAGTCAGCTAGCAGACTCCTGGATTCTAGTCTCTGATGCACTCTACTCCACTGGGCCCCTTTCCATGTGCTATGTGCAATTCCCTTATTAGGGCCTACCCTTGAGCTGTCCTGTGAATTAGTGAGGGGGCTTCTATTCTTTGCTTTAAATGGAATTGCAGGGCTCATTATTGGGGGGGCGGGGAAGGGGGGGTCAGCGAAAAGAAAATCCAATGGCAAACTGGTGTCGGAATCAATAGAATCGTTTTTTTTTTTTCTCATTCGAGGTAATCCAACTGTGTAATTTTTTTGTTCTTGAAACTGCACCCAAATCCTAATTAGATTTTGTAAACCAATTAATTAAAAGGTGAGCAGAACTGGAGATTACCTTAACTTTCTCATACTTTCAATCATCCTGTCGTATATCTCATACGAACAAAGGACGCGAGTCGGTGACTTGGTTCAGCTCTTTATTAGGGTAAGACACAAGTGGGGAGAGTGGGGAAGAAGCGCGGCTTAAAAGCACTTTCTGCTGAGTGCTGCGGCCAATCGGGTCGTTTTGAATCGCCCGCGATCGGCTCAGCCAATCGCGGTCGATTCCGAACGACCAATCAGTGCCGCGTACTCAGCCAATCCGGTGGCCGTGCGCTTTAGCCAATCCGGGCTGCCGGATTTCGAGTATTCAAATGTCTGTACAGAACACCCCTCCCCTCTTGGTTTGGTCCTACGTGACGTAGTCCCGTAAGTAGGCGGGGCTCCGTATTTTCCGACTTGACTTGCGCTGGTCAGTTGTCTCCTGGCTGTCGGCCGGTTCGGGTGGGATTCCTGTCGCTCTCCGCCTCGTTGATGGAACCGCCTGGAAGGGTGAGTCAGGCCTCTCGCCGCGGCTCCCTCCTGGTCTCCCGGGTTGGTCGAGCTGCTGGCTTCGCTGCTCCCGCTCGGCTTTTCCGGGCTGGTTGAGCTGGCTTGGCTGCTCCCGCTCGGGCTTCCGGGGTCGGTTGAGCTGGCTCGGCTGCTCCTTCCAGGTGAGGCTTCGAGTGGGTCGCTCTCCGGTTCTTCAGATGGTGAGTACTGCTGGTTTCTTTTTGGGTGGGTTTGTTCTTTTTGTTCTTTGGGGGGCTTCCCTCCCCTCTTGGTTGGTGTTTTGCCGGTTCCTTTCAGTGTCTGGCGTTTGCGTGTCGGTTGTATTTCCCGCGGTGGTTCTTGCTCTCAATTGGTCGATGTGGCGTTTCCACGCTCGTCCGTCGGTAGTCTGAAGGCGGTACGAGTGTGGGCCTGTTGCTTGGGTGATCGTTGCCGGTATCCAGAGGGGTCCCGGTAAGGTTTTTGCGTAGACCCTGTCTCCCGGTGCGAATGTTCTGCGTTTGCTGGTGGAGTCAGGGGTCTTTCCGGGTTGTATGTGGGGTGCAACCGGTCGAGCGGTGATCGCAATTTTCTCCCCATTAGTAGCTCCGCTGGGCTCTTGTTCGTCGTAGTGCTCGGGGTTATGTGCTGAATTAGTAGCATCCGGTTTATTTTGTCTTGTATGTCCCGGTTTCGATCTTTTGGATGGTCTTTTTGTGAATTGGACCATTTTCTCCGCCCTTCCGTTCGCCGCCGGGTGCGCCGGTGCCGTTAATGCGTGTCGGATCCCTCGTTCTGCCAAGAATTTCTCGAAGGGTAGCGCGGTGAACTGGGGGCCGTTGTCTGACACGATGACATCGGGAAGGCCGTGGGTTGCGAAGAGCTTACTGAGTTCTCTGATGACGGCGTCTGTGGTAGTTGTCTTCATGTTGCTTACCTCCAGCCAGTTGGAGTAAGCATCTACGGTTACCAGGAAGGTGTGTCCTCTGGTTGGTCCCGCGAAATCTCGTGGATTCGGGACCATGGCCCCTGAGGGTTTCCCATTCCAGGATCGGGCGGCGGGGGTTTGGTCTTGATTCCTGGCACTGCTTGCAGGAGGCCACCCAGGCTTCGATCTCCTTGTCCATCCCTGGCCACCAGGCGTGACTTCTGGCCAGGGCTTTTGTCCTAACGATGCCGGGGTGCCCTTCGTGCAGCATGCTCAGGACTTCTTTTGCAATTTTTCTGGGACTATGACTCTGTCCCCCACAGCAGACAGCCTTTCTGCGTTGATAGCTCTGTTTGTCGGTTCCGGTAAGCTTTGAACTCGTTGTCCACGTCCTTCTCCGGCCACCCTTTTCCCACCCATCTTAGGACCTGCGCCAGACGTTTGTCTTTATTGGTTGCTAGGGCAATGTCTGGCGCGGTCAGGGGTAGGTTGGGTAAGGTTTTGATGCTCAGGGTGGATGTAGTGGGTGCTGGGTCAGCGTCCAGGGTGGGCAATGGTGTGTGGCTGAGGGCATCCGCGTGCGGGATTGACTTACCGGGCGGTGGATTAGCGGTAATTGTAGGCGGCGAGAAATTCGGACCACCTTGTCATCCTTGGGGAGAGGATGATTGGGGTGGCCGGTCTCCGCCAGTATTCCCAGCAGCGGTTTGTGGTCCGTGATTATGGAGAAGGTCCTGCCGTAAAGGTATTCGTGGAATTTCTTTACGGCTGCGACGATGCTAGAGCCTCTTTGTCCAATTGGCTGTAGTTTCTTTCGGGTTTTGAAAGGGTCCTTGAGAAAAAGGCGATGGGTGCTTCTTTCCAGTCGGCGAGGGTGTGGCTGAGGATGGCTCCTACGCCGAAGGGTGATGCGTCGCACGTTACCGTGATGGGGAGTGTCTCGCTGTACTGGATGAGGACAGCGTCCGATGTGAGAAGGTCCTTGATTTTGTTGAAAGCGTCCTCTTCTCGTCTCCCCACGTCCAGGTGGCTGCCTTGTCGAGCAGCCTATGCAGCAGTTCCGCCACGGTCGCCTTTTGGGGCAGGAAAACATTGTAGAAATTAATCAACCCCAGGAATGCTTGTAACTCAGTTTTGTTTCTGGGTTTCGGGGCTTCTTTGACGGCTTTTATTTTGCCCTCGGTGGGGTGAATTCCGTGCTGATCTAGTAGGTACCCCAGGAATTCGACCGTGCCGTGCGCAGTTGGCATTTCTCCCTCTTAACTTTTAGTCCTGCACTTTGGAATCTTTGCAGTACTTCCCTTAGGCGGCCCTCCAATTGTTTCTGGTTGGCGCGCTACCAACACGTCGTCAAAATAGGGTACTACCCCTTTTATGCCCGGAGGAGCCTCTCCATTAGGCTTTGAAATACCCCGGGCTACGCTGACTCAATTGGAGCCTCTTGCAGCGGAATGCCCCTCGGTGTGTGACTATAGTCTGCGCTTCTGCGGTTTCCTCGTCGACCGGCAGTTGCTGATAGGCTTGGGCCAGGTCGAGTTTGGCGAAACCCTGCCCCCCCAGTGAGTGTAGAAGGTGTTGCACTACTGGGACGGGGTAGGCGCTTTGTTGTAGCGCACGGTTCAGGGTGGCTTTATAGTCCCCGCAGATTCTCACTGACCCATCTGGCTTTATCGGGGTGACTATAGGGGTCTCCCATCGGGCATGGTCCGTTGGCTCGAGGACTCCTGCTCGATGAGCTTATTTAATTGCTCATCGATTTTGGGGCGGAGGGCAAAAGGCACTCGCCGGGGTTTGAGGCGGATAGGGCGATGGTGGGGTCAAGGCTGAGCGATATTGGGGGCCCCGGTACTTGCCTCGGTTTCCGTCGAAAACCTCTTGGAACTCGCGCACGAGCTGCTCCTCCCAGTCCGCCTCGGCGACGTGGTTGGTGCCGGTCACTTCTAGTCCCAATGGCGCGAACCATTGAAGTCCCAGGAGGCTGGGGCGGTCTCGCTCGACGATGGTTAGGGGTAGTATTTCGGTGCGCCCTTAAATGTGACCTTGAAGTGCCGGTCCCTACCACGGGGATGCGATTCCCTTGGTAGTCTTTGAGGATGAGCTTCTGGCTCTCCAGCTCGTGCCGTTTCATGGAGGGTACTAGCCGCTTAATTTCCCGCCACGCGACCATGGATAGGTAAGATCCGGAGTTGACTTCCATTTTGCAGGGCGGTCTTCGATGGCGACCTCCACGTGGACCTTCCGGCCATCCCAGTTGGAGGAATGGCCAACGATGACCGTCTGGTGCGTTTCCTCGCGCTGGCGGTTTTCGTTGAAACGGCGGCTCCTCGCTTCCCGGCTCCAACGGCTCTCGCTATCCCGGTCACGGTTCCTTGGGGGTGTTGTCGCGTCTGGCGTTGTCGCGTCTCCGTGGGCTGCTGTCTCGGTGGCGGGGCTGTGGTTCCGTTTGAAAGCGGCAGACCTTGGCGATGTGGCCCGCTTGTCGCAATGCCGGCATATTGCATCAAAGAACCGGCATTCCGACCGCTGGTGTTCGCCGCCGCAGCGGCACACTGGAACTTTGATTTTCGGTTCCGTTGCTCGCGCCGGTCGCGTCCCGTCTGCAGCTGGTGGATGTCCTCCTCGTCATCTTCTGAGTCAGAGGGGATTCAAGATCGCTGTGATGTGTGGAGGCGGCTGCTCGATGGTCGAATCCGGACTGGTTCTCGGGGTCGCGGCCGCTTCGGTCATGGCGGGTCGCTCCGCGGTGCCGGCTTGCCGCAATTGGGCCACTGATTTCGGGTCGCTTCTGCTGCGGTGGCTTCGGCAAGGGCGTCGGCGAGGAAATGTCGCCCTTTGCCATGATCCGGCTCTGCAGGACGGGGTCCCGGAGGCCGAGGACGACGCGGTCCCGCAGGGCTTCGTCGAGATCGGTGAACCCGCACAAGCCCCGAGGTCTCTGAGGTCGGCCACAAAGTTGCTGACGCTCTCCCTTGCTTCTGATCGCGGCGGTAGAATTCGTGCCGGCGGATGAGGGTGGGCACGGCGGGTGCGTAGTGGCTCCTCAGCAGCGGTTCGAGATCAGCCCAGTCCATGGCCTTTACGTCGAGTGGCTTGGCGAGGGCTTTTGCCATTTTAAACACTGCGGGCCCGCAGTGTGTGAGGAAAACGGCCCTTTTCCTCTGCCCGTTCACGTCCTTGAGGTTGCTACTCTCCAGGAACATGAGGAATCGGTCTATGTACGATTCCCAATCTTCCGTAGCTTGGTTGAAGGGAGCGGGTGGCACGTTGCCGCTGGCCATGCTGCCGGTTGCGGTTCCGTGGGCCACGTGCGGTGTGGGACTTGTTTTAAAATCCCATCCTCGTCGCCAGTGTCGTATATCTCATACGAACAAAGGACGCGAGTCGGTGACTTGGTTCAGCTCTTTATTAGGGTAAGACACAAGTGGGGAGAGTGGGGAAGAAGCGCGGCTTAAAAGCACTTTCTGCTGAGTGCTGCGGCCAATCGGGTCGTTTTGAATCGCCCGCGATCGGCTCAGCCAATCGCGGTCGATTCCGAACGACCAATCAGTG
The DNA here is from genome assembly GCF_049901715.1 of Pseudonaja textilis. NCBI lineage: Eukaryota > Metazoa > Chordata > Lepidosauria > Squamata > Elapidae > Pseudonaja > Pseudonaja textilis. The sequence continues at coordinate 261,563 of NW_028262883.1, forward strand.
CCGCGCACTCAGCCAATCCGGTGGCCGTGCGCTTTAGCCAATCCGGGCTGCCGGATTTCGAGTATTCAAATGTCTGTACAGAACACATCCAGCTTAGCACATACAAAGCAAAGGAACATTTTGTGGATATGACAAATTAGATCTCCTCAGACAAAAAAATAATTCTGAAAAAAGTTCCTTTCCCTGAAGTCTTGCGATCTAGTGGGAGTTTGGCAGAGTGCCTTTTTCTGGGGCTGTTCCTACCTTATGGAACCTTCTCCCCTCCAAAGATTCAGCAAACCCAGGTACAGGGATGGAAAAAGAATATCTGGTGGTGAAATATCCCAAAGGGATGCTTGAGGAGCCTGGTTTGTGTTTTCATTTTATGGTTTAAGAGTTTTGTTTAAGATGGACAGCCATACAAATATTTCTTACAGAGGTAAATGTGCGGCATTTGTTTCTGTTATGTATTGTATATAGTGTATAATTGTTAGTTGAAGTTCTCATTCTGGTCCTCTGTTGGAGCGGGGAAAATACTCTCTCCTGATTGGTTGTTTGGCTAATCGGTTTCATAAAAAAGGAGCCGAGTCAGCCAGGGAGTTCAGTGGCCTCACAGGCTGTATTGAACAAAGAGCTGTTAGAAATCACTCTGGCCTTGCTTTCATTCTTTGCTCAGAACTTAATAGTTTATATAGTTTGCTGGGGATACTAATTAGCTTTTCCAGCAATGAAACATGAGCATACACCACTGCAGAGCCCATGTTTGTAATATTGTTTTGAAAATAGATTTGTTTTCAACTGTCAAATCAAACAAAAGCTGTACACGAACAACAAACGTTACAAGTTGCAAAAAAATTTTTAGACATTGTTGTACAACAAACTCAGTACTTTCTGCTCTTCTTTATTTATCAGACATCCAGAAGTCCCCCGGCCTGTTCCTGTTGAAATAACGCGTGTAACTACACATACTGCAAAACTCTTACTAATGTTGTTTTCTGTTTAAAACGTGGAGCACTACACCAATTCTTCTGCATTTTTTTCTGAAATGAAATTATTAAAAAAATTTAGAGTGCTGTTTCCAACACAATTGAGTAACTGAGCAGAGTACTATATAATTAAAATAGCATGAAATCCAAAATAAAACAATAAATAAAACTATTATTCTTCTCTAAAATATAAAAGATAAAGATTTCTTTTTGTGTTGCTTCTTTGCTAGTATGCAGGACATACAAAGTAAAGGTAACTTTAGTGGATATGAAAAATTAGCTTCAAGCTTCAATTATTTTTAGGTGGTTTTCCCGTTGCTCAGATCTAGATCTCCTCAGATAAAATA